>NC_039293.1:8932865-9027865 GCF_003368295.1 Carassius auratus | reverse complement strand
TTTTGAAAGGAAACTAGTTCTGTTGACATAAAATAAAAATGTTCAATGGCAATGACTAGATGTAACAGTGGTATTTTTTTATTACATTTTTATATTGCCATTGGTTTAATGGGTTGAAAGGTTAAAATATTAATAGAATGTAAAAATGTACAATACCAATTTATAATCTTTTTTAATTTAATTACTTTCTGGACTCGGGCGGACTCGACTCGGACTCGGCCTTTAAGGACTCGGACTTGAGTCCAACTCGGACCCTTTTGGACTCGGACTCGGACTTGGACTCGATGTTTGTGGACTTGGTCTTGACTCGTACTCGACAAAGGTGGACTCGGACCCAACTCTAATATTTAGCATGGGAATCCAACTCTTTAACAGTGTAAAAAACTCAGTATGCATGAAATAGCATTTCTCCCCCCCTTTAATAAGCGATGCTTAAAACCAGTGGACATGGCAACCCTTCAAGAGCAAGTTTTGAGAAGCAGCCTTCCAAACATAAACAAAACATGACTCGGTTGATAGATGGCTTTGTGTTCAGAAGAGTTTTTATCTGAAAAAGCAAATCAAGGAACACAAAATCAATACCTGTTGCCGCTGACAATATATTAAGGTCTTATGAAGTGAAGCGTTCGGTCTGTGCAAGAAATTAAACATTATTCACAACATCATTACCTGTAATCCAGAGCCGGAGGAAAACTGGGAATCTAATTCTTTTCCATGAACTGATTCTTTTGGACAGTTGTTTTAATGAACTGGTTCACTTCACTTGTGCATCTACACAATTGCACAATAACAAATCATATACACAGTTAATCATATCATTAAAGTAACCAATTATGAAGTGAAACTTGGAATTTTTCAATGTTTAAAGCATATAAAATGAAATCAAATGAAGGCTCTGGATTACAGTTAATAATGTTGTAAATAATGTTTAGTCTCTTGCACAGACTGATCATTTCGCTTCATAAGACCTCAAAGTATATCGTCAGGAGTCACAGGTATTAATTTTGATTGTCTGAAGGTGAGTTAATAAACAGCTAACTTTAACAACAGATCTGACCCTTTAATGCTCAAAACATGCTCAAATCCCAACCTCGCCTGGTTTGAACCCTGGTTAGACTGAATCATGAAGAATAATCATGGTGCCCTTGAGCAAGACACTCAATCACAGGTCATTCGAGGGAAAAAAGAAACCTCCGCTAAGTGACAGATAAGATCTCATTTACTGCTGCAGAACATTGGTTTTGCTAGGGCAGACACCGCAGGGACAAGAGGAAAGAGGCTACGTCAGAATGAGAAACAACACTGCCACTTTTTAATTTTTCATATTCTATTAATGGCTTTATGAGAACATACTTGGAGACAGTCGCTCAGACCAGTGCAGATGGTCAGCAGTCCCTACAGAATCGTAGTGAATACTGCGTTAGTGTGCTTCGCCCCTCATCTTCAGACGCCGTACAATCACAAATCAAAGAGCAGCATCTGCCTCGGCATGCTGGGAATCAGTGTCACAGTAGGATGTATTTACTCTTAGCTTTCTCATTAGCTGTCATCACAGCTGCCAAAAGAACTTAAGTTACCTTGTCTTCACAGTCGACTCGCTCCTTGACACAAAACCACCCTCGTTCTGTTTCACCAATACCTGGGGAAATCTAGCTGATCATTTTGTCAATGGAGAAAGATGCTTTTTAGCAACAGACTGTGTAGTTCCAGCATCTAGCAGCAGTGGTTCAGTGACCTTTGCTAATCAGAAAAATTTTGCTAAATTTATCAAGTTTTTTATATATACTTTCGGTTCTTGTTTTAATTTTAGTTAAGATATTAAGCAAAAAAATCTGATCCAAATGTGTGTTTTTAACACATATGATAAAATAAAAAATGAAGACTGGAGTAACAATGCTGAACATTCAGCTTTGCTTTACAGGAACAAATAATATTTTTATATATACTCAAATAGAAAGCAGTTCATTTAAAATATAATAATATTTCACAATATTACTTTTGGTCAAATCAAATAAATGCAGCCTTGGTGAGGCATAAGAGACTTCTTTCAAAAACCAAATAGGATACATTCTTTTGCAATGTAAAGAACTAAAGCATTTCTGAGACTTTAAGTCACCATTATATGGCACATTTCAATAAATATGTGTATCAGTAGATGTTGTAATAGACTTTATGGGGTGATATACCATTAATCAAGAGTAAAAAATAATCTCAAAATGGACGAATATTAGTTAGAACGATATATCAGTCTATAACCAGTGCTAACACACAATTTGCTAAGATTGTACCAACAAACCTCAAATCACCAGTCAAGAGTCCTTAACCACTAACACCCCATCAAAGTTAAAACAATGTCAAAATCTCCACTTCATGATGAAAGGCTCCTGCACACCGAAATATAAACAAATCAATTCACAACCTACGCTCTCTTGAGAGCATGCAGTTCGGAGAACTGAATTTTCTGAATTTATGACTGCACTTCTGTGCATTAAAGCAAATTTCTCCAAAATCCCCAAGAGAAATAACACAGAGAGGTTCACTTTATATGGAGACCGTCCTCAGGCGTCCATCAAATGTACACATTATAGGTCTCCTTCAGTCGCCGTCTCCCTGCTTGCCTTCAGTCCTCCTTGTGAAGGTCACGGCGCCACATTGTCAGTCGTCACATCGAAGGTTGTTCTACAGCAAAACATGCACGGCACAACGGCTGCCATCGGATGAAGCAGATGAAAATGAAATGAATGGAAAATTAGTAATTTGCAGATGAACAGAGACGAATGTAGGTGATTAATCATGGGTTTTCATTTTAACACCACTGAATCGAACATCTGCAGAGGTTTAGGTGAAACAAATGCCCAATTATTTTATGCCAGCATAACTGACTGTACAACCAGAACAAGGAATCAGAAAATACATGCACTGAGAGAGGAAAAATAACTAGATTTCAGGATATGGGTATCAATAGTATCTCAAGATAGAGTAGAACCACAGAAGCAAGAAACAAATGACCAAAAAACAAACTAGCAGCCGCACTAAAGATCACTTTGAGTACCATAGCAATGCTATATCAACATCCTGTAAACATTCAAGCATCATGCCGGTGGTTTTGCAGAAAATATAGTTTAAATTAACTACAAAATGCTGCGTTTAGCTACAAATATACAACATTTAACTAATTCACAGCCATTCTTTCTCTTAAGATGCTCCGAATTTTTATAGTTAAACTAGTAAATCAATCAGTAAATGTCACAGGAATAGTTTCATATGAGTAATGAATCATTTATTGATGACAACAATCCATATAAAATGAGCCAATTCACTAAAATGATAAAGACTTGTATGCAAAGTTTTTGTAATTATGCTTATTATTGGAAAAATGCAGCTTGTTAATGCCAAAGCTACTCTGAAAATAACCAAGCTACTGTCACGCTAAGCTAGCTTAATGAACAATCATAACCTACTTTGTGGTACAACAGGCTGCATCTCCTAAATTGAGTTCACATGAAATATTGTGGGCCACAAAAATATGACCCATATTCTTTCTTCAGTGGGATCTAGAATGCCTGACAAAACGAGTGTTTTTGATAACCCGATGATAAAGGAGGTGGCATCGTTCTCTGAAACCGCAGGAGGACCAGGGCACAGTCAGGTACTTTCCAGAGAAACAGCCAAAAATAGCCACCATTTCCACTCAAACGAGTGCTCCACACAACAGGGGCCAGCACACACACACACACACACACACACACGGGAAGTCGGAAGCGCCGGAGGGAACGGGATGTGGACGGTACAAAGATACACACTACAGTGACACTCAAGAACACTTGTGCTGAGAGGTTATTTCATTAAACGCTTTAATCTCTCATCATGGAGCCACAAGATATGCACTTGCTTTCCAAAAAGCAGCCGAACGGTCAGGCCTCGTCCTCCTTTGGGCGATGCATTCGCTGGTGTTGTTTATCCAAGCCAGCAGTTATGACTATTCTTATTTTGGCTATTTATAAAGCAGACTGTGGTTTATTGGAAGTGCACCAGACGACATTGTGGAAACGTCAGTGACTTATTCACCACTTGCACACAACACAAGAGCATGTGAGGTCAGGATATTGTTTTTCTTGACTAGTGCACTGGAGGCGACTGTAGAAGTACAGATTTATCATTCACTCTCTATTTACTTCAGACCTGTTTTCCTAGCATTAGCACTGATGATTGGTGGTGGGTTGTTCCTGTTGTCAAGTAACAGCTCGGTATGTCTACAAAACAAAAAGGTTTAGATTTATAGTAACAAACATGGATGTTTTATAACGAGACACCATTACAGAATTCAGAATTCAGAGTTGTTTTCCCACCAAAATGATATCACTTCCTGGAAGCCGATGTCATACACTGGCTTTTGTTAGAATTTACAGACAACAACAAAAACGATAAATAAATTACCAAAAATTTTCTGATTATGGCTGCACATTTTATATAGTGATAAAATAAATCAACATCTTTAGAAATTTAAATTTAAATGTAAAAATTTATCCAAAATAAATAAATATTTTCATTATGAATCTGCTCCATTTTCCCAGACATGATAAAAATTTACACTTTAAATATATACATAATTTAATTTGGTCTTTTAGAAGCAGACCTTTAATTTAAAAAGTTTAATATTTTATAAAAATAAAAATAAATAAATAATATTTTTTCAAGAATTGGAAAAACAGTATAAGTTAATTTGGTCTTTATAATATTATATAAATTGCTTCCAAAGCAGTGCAATTTGTAAAATAAAATAAAATGACTGCTATATTTACTTAATTAAATATTGTGATAAAAGAAAAATTAATATTTAGATTTAGATTAGATATTTTATTCTAAATCTTAATAAATAAAAATACCATTTGATCCATTTTCCCATAAGTAGGACACTTTAAATACAATAAACAATTTTACATAATACAGTAATTTATATTAACATACGCAATCACAATATTGTGATAAATGAAAATAAACTACTGCTTTCCATTTTTAACATTAGTATTGCATTTTATCTAAAATAGTATAAAGTGTGATAATTTTCACAAAAGTAGAAGAATTGTAACATGCGAATATAAATTAATTAACTCTTTTAACAGTAAACTAATATATAGATGCCTTCAAAGCAAACACACAAGAATTTAAAGCAGCAAAAACACCAATTTAGATTAGATGGGCTCTTGGTTTCATGGTATGGTTTCACATGAAAATGTACTGCACAGTTGGAAGGACCCAGGTGTGCTGTTTTTGTTGGTTTGCGCAGCTTGATTTCACCAGCAAACTGAACGACCTTGCAGCGAGAGTCAGCACAGCCAACGCTTTCATTTAAACACATGCCCAATTCAAAAGAACATCGGCGTCTGAAGAGAGACTGTCGTTTTGTGATTAGCGTCCAGGTCGGTGTGATTTACTCGAGACCCGGCCAGTTTCTATTCCCAGGTCTGCCAAGTTTCCACACGAGCTCGCTACTTTCCTTCTGTGATTTACGCAGCTACTGCGAGCAGCTGGAAGATTTTTTTTTTTGCCGTTTTGGAGTTGAAGTCTCTCTTGACGGAGCGCTCATTCAGCGGGCCTGCAAATCCATGAGGGAAAGATAAATCCTGAGCGCTGGACTGAATACATCACTCCGGAGTGGGAAAATTAAGCTTTCAGCCAGTGAACAGGAGAAAAAAAAAAAGAAAACCATAAACGCCTGAAGAGGGGCAATCAACTAAATACAAGATATGAAGGAAAGAATGTCGCCACTTTAATCATTTTGTTGATGATTAATGAAAGGAAGTCATATATTAAAGCTTCAGGCCTTGGGTACAGTGTGTGTTAAATCGAGTGAAATGAGATGCAGTGAATTCAACAGAGAGTTCAGTGGTGTTAGAAAAAGAAAGGTTGTTATGCAATGATACGCGTAACCTTGCTGTACCATTCTGAGTCATGGAACTGTAGCAAAACGATCCACTGGAAAGACTACAGTACTGAGTGGCACACAAAAACAGAGAGTGAAGGAAAGAAATTGAGAGAGGAACTGACAGATATTCAGAAACGAGCACCATGGGACCGTTTTAAGGAGGTCATTTTACCCTTTTAAAACGAAGACTGAGGGAATGACGGAGTAAAAAAAAAATGAAGCAACTCAAATCCTCTCTGATTGAACCAGAGTCTCTCAAGGGCGACAGCCGCCACGTCAATCCCAGTTGACCCACAGGACCTACAGAGACACCTGCGCTGCCACAGCGAGATGATGATGCTGTGACAGCACAGGGATTTGTTCTGGCACAGTGATTTCGGTTTGGCCAAGTGACTTTATCCACTCACAAACAGGCGTTTGGGATCCTTCAGCTCTTAGATTTTAGCATGGCAGATAAAGATCCTGTGGAAACGCATGGGTCAGTTTCGGCTCCTTAAAAACCTGAATATGCCACTTTGCTAATCTTATAAGGGGTTTAGTCATTCGACCCATTATCAATATCATCAAAATGAGAATTCCATTCGATATTACTTACAGTCTGGCATTCCTCATTAAATGAAGAGGATCTATTAAGTAACCATAATTATGACCTGAAAGGATTAATAACACGTTGGGACATTCATATTATGTACGGCTTGGATGATGAATGTATCACTCAATGCCCAATTATTGGCTTTTGCTTGAGCTCAAGTACAATTAACAAAATGAAGGAACCATTTGCATAAGTTAATTACATAAAAATGCCAGCCTTTGGCGACATTTATACAAATGTCAAGTGCTTCGGGAATCCAATACTTGATGTAAGTGAGGTGACCAGCCATTAAGCCAAAGGAGAGGTTAGCTTGAAATTCAAAATGTGCAGAATAAAACAAATGTACAAATACAGCTTGCATGCTAACCTTAAAAGCATGCAAAAAAAGGTTACTAATTTGCAAATGCTAATTTGTCTTTGTTGTTTGCTGATCAGAAAGTGCATTAAATCAGGTAACAGATAAAATTACAACCCTTTTTGCAAGACATGAATCAAACAAATCGGCAACTTGAATCTCTTTAGTAGCTATTAAAGGGACAGTTCACTCAAAAACTTCTAAATATTTAATATACATTTAAAATTACTAGTTTAAATAAATTAAACACAAATAAATAATAATATGTAAAGTAGCAAATAAAAAATGCACGTTAAAATACTAAAGCTTAAATTAAAACCAATATTAATTATTTATATTATATAATATTAAATATTACTTACACCCTCTCTTTCTGTTTTCCACAGAAATAAGGCACATATGAAACTACAAGAGGGTTAGTACATATGTATTTTTTGGGGGGGGGGGGTGTACTATTCCTTTAAATGAAAGGATAGATATGCAACAACTGTTTCCAAACATTAGCATTTCATGCTAACATGACTGGATTTTTTTCTAATTTGCCACTTGCAAATGCTAATTTTGCTTAGATGACCACTGAACCAAAAACATTATCATATGTAGAAAATGACTCTACAAATGAGGAAAAAAATGACTCTACAAATCCCTAATAGTTCCCTTCTGAAGCCAGCTGATTTATACTTCTGTGTCAAACCTACACTGTAGCCTATGCATAGACGCACGACCTAAACTGTAGCCTATGCTGTAGCCTGACGTGCACCTCTCCAAAATTCAGTGCATCAATTCTACATGCCGAAAGCACTGTGATTGGTCTGCTAGAACCCCTCCCTCCATGTGTACTTGAGTTTTGTGTGTTTATGTGCACTTTAATACATTTTAATGTTACACATTCTTATATAAAATAAAAAACAAACCAAAGAACAAGTGTCTTTCCATGTATTGTACTACATATCATTATACATCAGTAGTTGTCCGTGACCAACAATATTAATCTGCTGTGTTACAAGGCCAAGCGGCAACCTCCCGCTTTCTCTCGTGAAGCCCATTCGGAAGTGACTAAAACTGTAATTCATCGACTGCCCGCTTGAGGCTCACTGCAAAAGGGAGTCAGTCCCATAGACGCCCCATGTTAAAATGGCCAACTTTACAGCAGGAAAAAAAAAAGTTAACAGCCTGGTTCAAAAAATTATTTTGGTCTATATAGCTAATTTTACCCTTCATGACAACTGTGAGGGGGGTGAATTTTTTTTGTAACTCATCCGTTTAAATTATATTAAGCCTTAAAATTCTGCATAATTAATGGCGTGGCCACTTGAGTGAAAGGTGGATTCCCGCTGCTGTCACCATCGCCGTTCTAGGTGAGCATGGTTTCAGCAACCAGCTCCCGCCTTTTTGCCTATTTTTGATTACCCCGGAGTGACGCACGGTGACGCGCTGCCAAGATGGCGACAGCCCGCTCCACCCACTTTTGGTTTCAAAAACTCTCTTCAGAAACCTATGGGTGTGGTCACGGACACTACGTCCATGTTTTTATACAGTCTATGTACAAGACCTTGTGGAGATGGAATAGGTCCGGCATACGGCATAGGTCCGACGCAGAAGTATAAATCAGCCTTTAGTCCTCACAACAAAGATTAATCACAGCGCTAGACAAGGAAACATACTCATGTACACCGTGTTAGTCACTAGAAATGCAAATCTTACCTTTAAGCTGATCTGCAACCACACTTGGTCCAATCCTTTCTGTAACTCGCCCGTCTTCTCGCAAGTACCGGTCATCCAAAAACTTGTCCGTGGCCTCCGAAAGGTGCACCTTCCCGGCAACACCCAACTGCTCCATAAGATTGGCTAGGTTGACATCATTGGACCAGACGTCGAACTTAAAACGCTTCATGCCGAGGATCCCGCAAAGCACGGTGCCAGTATGGACGCCAACACGCATGTTCACCATCTCTTTCTTTTCTTGACAGAACTGTTCAATGGCCTGGATCATCCCAAGCCCCATCTCTACACAGCAGTATGCGTGGTCCTCTCTTGGTTCGGGACAACCAGCCACGCAATAGTAACAATCTCCCAGCGTGCTAATCTTCTCGCAACACGTGAGCTCACACAGGCGATCGAAGCGCCCGAATAAGTCATTGAGGAGTCCCACCAGGGCATGCGCTGACTTATTGGCGCTCATCTTGGTGAATCCCACAATGTCCGCGAACAGGATGCTGACCGGCTCCATGCGTTTCATGTTGAACGGCCGAAAGATGATCTGTCCTCGAGGTATTGATGTCTTTTTGTGTTTGGTGCTCTTTGGGCTGGAGGCACCTGCAATGACTGCTCCCGTTGAGTAGCGCTTAACCGAGTTGTCATTGTCGTCATCGCTCTGCTTCATGAGCTCATCAGCCACCCTACGAGGCATCACCGAGTGGATCATCCGCTCCTTCAGGGCCTTTTCCACCTCCAAGTCTTTCCCATGCATGATGGCTTGGCCGACCTTGAGGAACGTGCTGCGTGAACGCACTTCAGACATAATAAAAAGATGGATGCCAATGACGTGGGCGCAGACATGCAAAATAGCCCTACCTGGGATCAGCCAGTAGAGCGTTTCCAAATGTTCCTCGGTGGAGTTCCTCCAGCCATTGCCTTGAATCAAATGCATCCAGCCAAGAGTCTCAAAAAGCACTGAGTAGAGCAAGCCGAGCAGGAGCGAAGCATACAAACGGACGTGGAGGAAACTGTAGAGCAATGAAAGCACCTCCATGCCTAGAGAGAAGGTGCCAACTGGGGACAAACAAGGAGCAACTGGACCTTCACTGCGGTTGGCTTCAAATGTCAGGTTTTTATCCTCTGCACCACTGAAGTCGCCTGCGTCCTCTTCATCCTTCAAAGGAGGATCATTAAAGTCATTAAAGCCAGAGGTCTGTATCTGAGGTGCAAGAGTGAGGGCAAACGTCACCACGATGAGCAACAGTGAGGCTTGATTGTAGCAGTGGGCGTAGAACCGGGTGAACGTGAAGACGAACAGGACAGAACAGAGGAGTAGGAAGGCAGCCGTGGGCAATAAGAAGGCAGTCCGTTCACATCGATTAGCATTGGCAATGAAGAACAATCCCCAAAGGAGGCTTGCGGCCGCCAAGTAAAACAACACGCAGCGGAAACGCCGTTGCGTTTGAGGGAGACAGCGTTCGCGGCAGGCTTCCTCCAGAATGTTGGAGTCAAACTTGGGATTCCAGAAATGTCCAGCTGACCTTTCAAACAGCTGCGGCATCTTCCTTTGAGTTCGGAGGCCTTTGACCACTGGTTTGCGGATGGCGGATTCGCCTGAGCTACAGCTGGAGGAGATGCTGTACTTGCAATGTTTGGAGCCCCCGATGATGCTGCACATGGCGCTGGCTCCCAGACTCCCACGCTGCTGTTTGTGTGGCTTGGTGCTGCTGATCCGCACAGACACAGCACCATTGCCGCTGGAGTCACAGCTTACTTCGCTGTTGTGAAACAGCAGATGTTGATGTTGAGGAGAAGCCATGATACTGTTTAGATCAGAGGCAAGCTGGGAGTGGTGCTTGGGTTGAAAAAGAATCAAGAGGTGGAAACAAATGGAGATGGTGGCAAACAGCTTTGACGACTAGAAGATAAAAAATTTACTCAGGCATTTATAGACAGTTCCAGTTTTTGAGTTTTGGTTATTTCACCTCATGACGTCAATAGCGCATTCCTCTTCTCTTCTGTCTTTCTTGACGCACATGGGTCGGAGAGGTTTATCCCAGGCGCATAGAGTCTTTCGACTTACTACAAGTGAACCAAAAATGTTCTCTCACCTCTCACCGATGAATCAAAGTTACATAATAACACCACAAAAATGAAGACTCAGGTCAAGGACTGTTTGCTTTGACTCCTTAGGGAACTTCTAAACTCCATTCGGATGCCAAGTGCACAATTTTCCTCATAAATGAGCCATAACATTGGTTTTCAAGAATAAAAATGTATTTATGAGATCATTTAGAGGACTGTCAGCATTTATGCTTGACGTAAGTTATGGTATTCCTCATATCCAACACAGTCATGCATAATAAAGTCCAAAAACTCTTGATCAAATAAACATGTAAAAAGTCCAGCAGCTGATGAGTATGTAAAAAAAAAAAAAAAAAAAAAAATGTGTTTTTACATTATTTAAGCTAATAGAGAACAATAACTCAACACGGTTTCCTCCTGTCAGACGGACATAAAGGGCACAACGGAGTTACTGTTGTTAAAAAATACGTAGAATTCAGTCAGTCTTCTTCTTAAACGGCCTGTAGCATTTATTTTCTCTTGTCTGTAACACCGACCTTTCCTGATTCCAGCTCCGAATCTTGCAAACGCTTTTATTTCGAATTTAATCGGATAAAAATCATGAAGATTGCGCATATGAATTAACTTATCATTCAAGATGCATAAATGACTGTATGTCCAGTTTATCACCACAGACGCAAAACACAGTGATCTTAATTCAGGTTTGGCTGTTTGATAGCAGTTTAAGCCATTTATATCAATGCACGTTGTAAAAGTGCTTTAAGTGAAAAATTAAATCACTTTGATGGTCAGAAGTCAATTAAGTGTACTTTCCTCGTAGAAAAGACAGAAAGTCTGCACTTCTCTCTCCATAGACTCACAGTGGTGAAGTGCCTCTTTGGTTTCTCTTCAGGACTCATTTCCACGGGCAGTTTTTCCTGTGATGTCCACACAAATCTCTTTCTCAGCCGGTTCTTCTATGCTCCCCATCAGCGCACAGCTAATTGGCACTCGTGACACATGCCAGTGTATCACAGTTGACTCGTGTGCTTTCGCGCAGCTCGGGTGCGCCGGTGGCCATCAGACTTCAGTGAGATCTCCATCTGTATTCGCAATCCGACGCGGTGTCTATACAAGTCCAGCAGATGCTGGAAATACATTAGAGAGGTGGGGATAAAGGCGTGCGTGCACGCTCCGGAGACAGAAACACAGGAAGGGTGGCGAGCACGCACGCATTCACATGGAGGGGGGCTCTTCTCAAACCGCAGTGTTCGCGTCTGAGCGCGTCCCCAAGACTGACGCGCTTCACCGAGAGCTGTCAAAAGGGGTTGGATGTGGAGGGGACGGAGGGGGTAAGGGGTGGGGGTGGGGGGTATGGTCCAATCAATGACGTGTAATGCAGGGCGAGACACAGCTGTCATACTGAGAGCAATATGAAATCAACCAGACCAATTTAGCATTGACTTGACACCACTAGATAGAAACACATTTACTTTCATATCTATCTGTCTGTTTTTTTCGTTGTTTTTTATAGATAGATAGATAGATAGATAGATAGATAGATAGATAGATAGATAGATAGATAGATAGATAGATAGATAGATAGATATTTATGATTTATACTGTACATCATCTGAAAGCTTTCCACTTATGTATGGTTTGTTAGCATAAGGTAATATTTGGCTGAGATACAACTATTTGAAAATCTGGAATCTGAGGTTGCAAAAGGGCCTTTAAAGTTGTCCAAATGAAGTTCTTAACAATGCATATTAGCAAGCAAAATTAAACTTTAGAATTTTATGGTAGGAAATTTACTAAATATCTTCATGGAACAGGATCTTTACTTAATATCCTAATGATTTTCAGAATAAAAGAAAAAATCTATAATTTTGACCCTTTTGTATTGTTGGCTATTGCTACAAAATTCACCCGTGCATGCGACTTATGACTGGTTTTGTCCTCCGGGGTCACATATCAATCATATTGTAATTAAATAATCATTGCTCGGTTCCTGGAAGTCTTCGCTTTCCAGATCAGCTCTGCCAAAGGGTTTAGAAAACTTTTTTCCACAATGTTTTCCGTAATACTCAACCAAATCCACCAATTTTGCGATTAAATGTTGATCCCAGTTTATGAAATTATTCCCAAAATAAACCGTAAGTCTTTAATCCGCATGTTTTAATTAATAGAGTCTCTTTTCTCGGCTGCAGTGTTAGCAACTGTGGCTGAATCAAAGTGATTATGTTGTTTTGGAAGCCGGCGAGAGGCTAAGATGCTTAAAAAGCTTCAGAAGACTGTTTCAAAGGGATTCCCAGGAGAACTGCAGCCATGTGTGTCTCTGGAGCTGCTGGGTCATGACACAGAAAGGTGACAGGTTTCTTACCAAAGTACACTGCTTGTTCTTAGGGTAAATTATGTTGTTTCTGAAAAAAAAAAAAAAGAGCGAAGCGATTCATGCCTCAAACCTCTCAAGAACAAGTCCAGGTTATGTTTCATCCCAAAGTCAATGGGGATATTTTCATTGAGGAAAATAAAGGAACTAAGAATTATTTAACTACATTATTTTCATGCAATTAAATGCACTGCTAATAATAATAATAATAATAAACTATAGAACATTCATTTTTGTTTTCTGGGGTGAAATTGAATCCAGACATCTATTTGTGATATTCACTCAATAAAACATATGTTTTTCTACTCACACCTTTCTGTTTACCGAAACACTCTCACGAAGACAGAAAAAGTCCTTGAGAGACATCATTCCCTTTGAACATGTTACACAGTCCCCCGTTACAGTTCACTCGCACACCTCCCTCTGAGTTGAAGTCACGACGAGCCCGAGCTGCTGCAATGCAGCTTCCAGACCTGCTCTCTTATCACATCTGAGTGCAAGGCAAACTTCAGCCTTCAGCCATCTGAAACGTGTGAATGTGTGAGTATGACTTCAGAAGCTTTCAGAGGCGGCCCTGATGTTGTGGGGCTTCCCTTGCTCTGGGGGGAATATAGCACAGTCTGCTTTGAAATATGTGATCAGTGGGCCGTGTCCTCACACAGGCGCGCAGACCCATGCCATTATTAACTCATTAAGATTAATATTGCTTGGCGACGGGACACTGGCTTCATGCTGCTATTGAATGCGACAGTCATATTGCACATTTGTTTCTCGAGCAGTGCTGCAAATGAGCTGTTACATCTTCTGTTCAACGCGTTAACCACTGAATAACAGATACAAGAGCCCAATGAGGAACTTTCCTTGATTACAATCTGTTCATTAGAAGCAACACATCAGCAACCCAATTTACTTCAGTTATGTGACGTATTTCAGAGGGCATTGGAATATTTGTGTGGGGTGGCACATGATTTAATCCATCAGGAAATGCTGTGAAGGTGTAAAGTGTGCGTTTCTTATCAGAATTGAGCTGAAAGTGAGTTTGCAATGGATTTATGTGTACAGTTATGCATTCGATTTTTTTTATCATGTACTACAGTACTGTTTGAGCTACATAAATTATGCAGTATTGTGGGAAAACTATTTTATTTTCAAGTCTGCATTTGATTCAAGCACTATATGCTAAATGCACTATATATATTACTGTTTGAGGAGTTGTTTTTTTTGCAATTAGTGCCATATTAGTACCTTGATTGCAGGATATAGTTCATCCAGAAATTTAACTTAGCTAAAAATGTACTCACCTTCAGACCATCCAAAATGTAGATGTAGATTCCCTGAATATACTGCTCAATTTCTCCAAATCTGTTCCGGTGAGGATATAAACTCCTCTACATATTTTCAAATCTTAGAAATATTCATTATTGAGTGAACAATTCCTTTGAAGGTTCTTAGAGAACCACCAAAAAATATCACATTGGAACAGATTTGGAGAAAATGTAGCATTACATCACTCGTTCAGCAGTGGATCCTCTGCAGTGAATGGGTGCCGTCAGAATGAGAGTCCAAACAGCTGATTAAAACATCATAATAATCCACTCTAGAAATGTTTCTCTTCTCTCAATCAAAAATGCTTATTTTTATGTCGACCTCACACATGTCCTGTTTCATAATGAGCATTTTGTAACTCTTGACCTTTTTCATTTAATATTTTGCGTTATTTCATTCACCTCATGTTGGCAAAAATGGTTTGCACTTCCTTGCCTCGTGATTGCGTTGGGCAAATACTGTTGCTTTGTCCTCACATCAATGTGATGCAATAGCACTTCTCATTTTGCGCTCACTCTAGTGGACAACTACCGACACAGCAACTTCAACAGATGTGGACGGCTAATTAGAAGTGTTTGAAAAATCATTTTCACTTTTAATGTTAGATTTTACACTGCCTGAAAATCATGAGAGGGGAGTTTGCACATGCAAAATTTGTGGTTGGTTGCCAGGTCATTTGAATGCGCTTGTTATGGTGATCTGTGTAGATTTTACAGCTCATGATCTGTAGTTTAATACCTATAAACATCAGAGATTTTGTCACATTTTTAAACAAGCCACGTGCAGAATAACAAATCATGCTCAGGGCTTGAGCAATAATCACTTCCACTGTGTGTTTTAATGGACTTGCTACATTTACGACAACCCCTGTGATCTCCCACCTGCCTCAGAAAACACACCTGCAATACAGCTGACTATACATCTTTCAGCGCTTACCTGCGGTTAACATCTAAATCTGACAGCGACACCACGGTTCATCTTGAGTCTATTTTTGGAGGTGGGAACAAAGAGTGACCTTGATACTTAACAGGGAATAGACACATCTTTCTGAAGAGATCTGAGTCTATTAACCCCCACGACCCAACTCCAAAAAAACAGACAGCTTGGTTAACAACACTTTATTGCAGTTTTGTCGCTCCCACAGAACTGGACTCTTTGCACTATGTTCACTGTTGACTACCATACATACCATAAAGCTCATAAAAAGGCAGCTTTCTGAGGTAACATCTATCTAGATATCTAGATTAATGTGATTATTTCCACACAAAACCCCAACCATTACATAAGACCTGGCTATTAGTTGTGGAATTTTAAATACACTTTTAAAAATGAAGGTTCTGTTTTGGCATCGAAGGTTCCGTGAAGAACCTTTAAGAACCGTTTGTTAAAATGTTACACTAAGAAAGAACAGTTCAGTTAAAGAAATATTAAGAAATAATATAAAGGAATAATATTTTCAAATTATTGGGTGAACTATTCCTTTGCAAGTTCATTGAAGAAGCCCAAATAGACCACATCTAACACATTGCTGTGAAAACCTCCTTTCAGAACCTTTATTTTGAAGAGTGTAGATCATTTTTTTTATCGTGGTATACAACGTCGATAAGTGGAAATGTGAAAGAAACAAACTGATATTTATCATAACATGCAGTGTAAAAATTCTAGTAGCTTATCAGTCTGAAGAAAAAAATGATCATCCATTGTTACTACTAACCTATAAAAGTGAACTATCAACCCCGAAAGACGGTGGTAAAGCTCACAACTGGGAACTGATTCAGTAAGTTTAAAACATGACATACCTCTTCACATTTAAGGCAGCTGATACCCATTTTCAGTCTCAGGATATTTTATTTTTGCAATTTTTTTACATTTTTTTAAGTGTGTGTCAGCCATTTTTGTTTTCCATGCGTACACATTTCTCCCTCCAAAACTGCAGACAGTTTATAAAAGTAGTGCGGAAAGAGAGGAGAGTTATTTTGGCGCGCTCTCCTCGCATTCACAAGAAACTCCGCCTCAAGATTTCACAAGAACCTCCCCTCCACCCCGTCCCAGAATCCCCCGCCCTCAAAAATCCCCAAACACAACCTCTTCACGCAAAAAAACAAAGTCCCGTGAGATCCGTCTCCATTGACTCGAAACGGACCCGTGGCAGGAACAGGATTAGCTCCACTGCTCCTCCTCGGTTTGTTCGCTCCACCGTTCCTCCTTTCGTTCTCTCGTCCTTCTCCTCGGCCTCCCTCCCACCTGGTTTTCTTCTCTCAGTTTCGCCGGTAGCGGTTCTTGGGCTTTTCCCCGCAGCCGGTGACCTCGCAGGAGGACAGGGTCGGGTTCTTGCCGGAGTTGATGTTGCCGAGCAGAGAGGGCAGTTCGTGGGTGATGGCGCGTTCGATCTTCTCCAGTAGACAGCCACCCATGTAGGAGCACTGGGCCGACAGTTGCTTAAAGCTGCTCACTGGGTTAATCCCGAAGAAATCGCGGTAAGCGTCTCGGTTGGGCAGGTCGAACTTGCTGACGTTGGTTTTGGCCAGGATGGATTTAAAAATGAAGAACTTGTCGGGATCGTCCACGATCTCCTTGAAGACCAGTTCGGGGTCACTGAAGAAGCTCATCTTCTCCTTGAAGGTCTGAACGTAGCGGTCCACAAGGAGGGCGTGAATGCGAACGCGGATGCCGTGTTGGCGGATGAACGCGATTTTGTTCTCCAGACGGTTCTCGATCACTTGGTTCAGGTCTTCCAGCAAGGATATTTCCTCACGTTTGAAGAGTTCGCGGCTGGTGTCCGGTGCGTAGTCGTAGGGCCAGAAGGAGCTGACGTAGACGCGCGGGGGCTCGGTCACGTTAATGAGGGGCGCCAGGCTCCAGAAGAGGGGCGCCGTAGACGCGCATGAGGTCCTGGGTCGCCAAGCTGTCGGCTTTATTGAGGATGATACGGATCTGGGACTCTCGACCTTTCAGCTGCCGGAAAAGCATCTCCAACTCGAGACCGACGTCCAGCTTGGTGGGATCAAAAACCACGAAAATGAGGTCGGCGCGATCGATAAACCACTGGCATACGTCGTTGAATGGGTAACCTTGAAGCGGGACAAGAAATATAAATAAATAATTATTATCATTCATAAATTGAGATGTTAAATACAGAGTATCTTGAGGATTTTGTTTTTCAAATCAGTAATTTGGGGTTTTAAGGACCCATACGAACCATGATATTACAGAAATCAGTGGTGATGATGGAGAAGTTTGTACCTCTCTCCTGCTGTTTGCGGTTCTCGATGATTCCAGGCGTGTCCACGAATGTGACCCTCTCCAGGAGCTTGTGGGGCATCTCGATGCCAACCAGCTTCTCCAAAAAGTTCTGGCCGAACTTCTCCAGCGGGGAGAAGGAGCGAGAGCTGTCGGCAGCCATGACGATGCCCTCCACGGTGCGGATCTTCTCGCCGTGCATGATGACGGTAAACTCTGAGGTAGTGGGCTCAGCACCTGGACGAACAGAAGATGATGCACATTTGTAATAAAATACTTTAATACTGAAAACCACTTGACAAGCAGCACAGACCACAGTTTACCCGTGTACAGCTGGTAAGGAGTGTCCAGCAAACCCAACAGGTAGTTGATCATGGAGGACTTGCCCACGCTCCAGGGTCCGAGGAACAGCACCATGGGTTTGGAGGTGATTTCTCCATCTGTTTGAGAGAGAGAGAGAGAGAGGACAATGGCATTTACTATTAAAACATTTGAGACTACGGGCAAGAACCACATTTCAAGATCTACCATGAATGAAAAAGCCCTTTTCTCTTTGATAAAGCAAATGGAAATCATAATATTAATACACTTAAGTATAAAATAAAGGTCCCTAATAGGCATCAATGGTTCCTCAAACACCCACAGAACCTTTTCTTTCCACAAAAGTTTCTTTAGAGTGGAAAAAGATTATTTTGATTTTTCAGAACTGTTCATTAAAAGGTTCTTTGAGGAACCAAAAATGTTTTCTGCATCACAGCAGAACCCCATTTTAGAACCTTTATTTTTATGAGTGTATGATTTTAAATATTCAGTAATGAATTGGTCATTATCGAAAACTTTGTCTCCATCTGTTAAAGGGGAAATGATGTTGCGAGGGTTTTTCCTGGTGCTTGTTGCTTATACTTATTGCTGATTAACTGGGTTTCGTCGTTCACCTCAGACCACAGAAAGTAAAGTACCATCACACTGGGGTGCACATTTTTGGAAGAGCCAGCAGAAACAGCGATCATAATGAGTGATGAATGCGCCATGCATTGAGTGTCAGCATTAGTCAGAATCATTAAGAAACCCAAAACAAGTCTTTCAATTAGATTATCTTTTTGTTGTTGTTGAACCCAGTACGTTTCATTAAACCGTTCTAGATGAGGAAAAATAAGTTTTACAATGAATCTAACTTGGATTTTTATCTAATGAATGTCTACTTAAGAGCTCAGATGAAGGAATGAAGGCCATTTCACTCACTTCAACTTTTCTGATGCAAAGACAGAGGACAGACAAAGAGTTCTTTAGGAGAAGAAACTAATTTCTGTTTAATTAATTGCAGAGAATGTCATTTCTCTGAAGTACTCCAGAACAAGGGCAACACAATGACTCAAGAGGTCGAGGAGCTCGATAGCAGCTCAGAAGAACCCAGTCACAATAAAGACCACCGTCAAACCTTCAGACACAACATGAGACTCTATACTTTAAAATATAAAGGTTCTTTATTGATGGAACCTTTAACATCCCAGGAACCTTTCAAATGCAGTTTCTTGAGATGATTCAAATGTTCTTCACACTAAGAAAAAAGGTCTCTTTTAACAGCTGGAAGGTTCTTTGGGGAACCTAAAATGGTTGTTCTGTCAAATTGGAAACTCCCTTTTGGAACCTTTATTTTTAAGAACGTTGGATCTTTATTGCAATTACTGCAAGTCAGTTTGGATATAAGTATCCAACATATGACAAGTAACTTTCTCATATGGTCACGCAAGGCCTGCGCATGCAACCAACACTGATACACCAATGAGCTTTAGCCAGAGTAGATGCTATATATTTAATATGATGCAAATAAAATCAGTTTAATGCAGCCTTACTGAATAAAACTATTAATTAATTAATTTTTTTAGCAATACTTTTGTAACAGATGCATCATGATTAATTGCATTAAAAGCATTGCTTATTGCACACACCATTCTATAAAACGTGCAACCCACACTTTTTTAGTCTTTATACAGTGAACAT
Source organism: Carassius auratus (assembly GCF_003368295.1). NCBI lineage: Eukaryota > Metazoa > Chordata > Actinopteri > Cypriniformes > Cyprinidae > Carassius > Carassius auratus. Next base: position 9,008,271 of record NC_039293.1, on the reverse strand, counting down.
AGTCTTACATTCAGATTATCCTCATAAACAAAGACTTTGATTAGTGTTCAGAATTAGTTCATTTAGACGATTCGATTAGTTGGATGAAGAGAAACAGCTGAACCAAACCTATCTGCTGGTTGAACTGTTGCGCTGGATGATTTGAAGCAGTTAGTTTAATATTCTCTGATAGAGGTTTGCTCTTTGCAGTGGCTGACTGTCGACTGAGCAATGCCAGATGCTGACATATGTGCTGATGGTAATTGGGCAGATGAGCTAGCGCCAGCTGGAGGGGGTCAGAGACGCAGGCAGTGGCATGCAGTGAAGCGCCCCGTCATACCCACCTGTGGCAGAATCTCCCAGTGTGCGTCCAGGATAGGCTGTTTAGTGACGGGTGATGGAGGAGAGAGGGATGAAAATGACAAGTGTGAGGAAAAGTGCAGGCAGAGGAGGAAGAGAGGAGAATGTGAAGGAGGAGGACAGAAAGGGACACTTCTCCTGTGAAGCGGGAGACAGTATGTGATGAGCTGAAATGTGTGTGGATGAAGATCGATGCTCGTCCAGATACAATGATTTCTAGAAGAGGTTGAACACACACTGCAACAAATCCTATTCTTATAAATAAATGTAAAAAAAAAAAAAAAAAAATTATATATATATATTAAATAGTCTCGTTTTACACTAAAATGTATAATGTTTATATGTAAATGTAACATTTAAATGGACTAATCTCGGAAAACCTTATAAATAAAGGATAAATAAAAGAACAAATTAATATGTTTATCTTGTTTTAAACTTAAACCCCAAATTATAATAATTTTTCATTTATATTAAGCATTTATATGATTTTTCAAACAAAGATTAGGCGTCTTATAACATGAACATTTTAAATAATATTTGTTTTGTTTTTTAACATCCAAATTTTACATTGAATTGAATTTGTTACTTCACATTCCTTTATAACTGTGTGTAAAATTTACTAAGAAAAACGTAATAATGTAGTATTTATTGATGAAAAATACGTAATAAGATTCTAAGATTCAATCTAATTATATTTTTAACAAGATAAATGTACTTTAAAGATTAATTCAATTTAAAATAATAATAATAATAATAAATAAATAACTCACTAAATTATTTTAATCAATAAAATCATAAATATACAAATAGTGTAAATCCCATGCTTGTATACCCAGAAGCCCCTGCATCATGGCAGTATGTGCTCATATTGTGGTGTGATGGTTTAGGACACATTTTCTTCTTTCGATCTCACTGGCTCAAGCTCAGATGATGTTTGATAGCTTGTTTCAGCTTCTTTCTACTCCCTTACAAGTGTCAGGTCAGTTTTGCGTTATTGTGGTGAGTGTAGGGGTTAAATACCATGCTGAACCACAAGGGGGCAGGCTGGGTCCCAGTGTTCAGTCAGAGGTTAGTAGGACACTCAACACTCTCAAAGTCACCCTTCAGAGGACACAACCTACATACAGTAACAGTAGTACACCCAACAGCTTAAGGAGAAGAAGAAGAACTTGCCCGTCTCTTTTTCACACTCAGACTGAGGGAACAGGTAAACCTCCTCAATGGGTTCAAATGTGGGCCTTGCTTTTAACAAAATAAAACTTCCTCATATTAAAAAAATAATATAAGATACATTAAATAATGTTTCTGTGCTGATGTTTTCACCAAAAACAAAAATTGTTGTGTGTGTAAATAAATAAATACAATAAATAATTTTAGAAAATATTGCTGACAGGAAAAAAAGAAGTCAAAGGCTCATCTGGAAGCATAATAAAATACAAACAAAATTATGTTTTTAGATTGTGTCTTTGTAATATGCAAATTATGCAAAATGCATAATTCATCTTATTAAATGCCCATACATATGGAGATTATGAGCAAATCAAAATAACTATTGGGTGTGTTATGACCAACAAATATTTATCAATAAATACATGACAGCAAATAGTAATATATATTAGGACAAATCATAAATTAAAGGACTTAAATGGCAATTTTCAAAAAAATTATAAATAATTAAAAAATTATCTAAAAGATCAAATCTGAATTTTGTCACTTATTACTTGAAATATTTAGTAAAAGTTGTGAAATATTGTTGAAAGTCAAAAGTTAAATGCATCTAAAAGCATACTATAACAAAGCTAAAATAATATTTCGTGTAATTGTCCATTTAAAGGTTTAAAAATTTAAATTCATTATAAATTTGATTGAATATACAGATTATGAAAATGTCATAAAAAACCATTGGGTTTTAATATTATCGCCAACAACAACAAAAAGTGTACGGTTATAAATAAATAAATAAAAATTATAAAGTCTAATAACTAAAGGTAACATTATGCAAAATTCTGAAATTAAAGGTCTAATAACATCACTTTTTAAAACATGGCCTAACCTATTTAGTAAAAGTGATATAAGTGTTCGCTCTAAGTGTAAAAGTTGATCAACTCTCACACTTATTATTGTTTGTGAGAAGTCGTGAAGTCTTGCTGAAAGTCAAATCGTCAAAAGTTCAGTTCAATCCCAAAGCACTGTTTCTGCCTGAAGAAGCTCCTCTTTTATAAGGTATTACTGCGTAAATAATTAAAAACAGAGAGACGCTGCACAGAGGACAGTTCATGTGTATTCATGAGAATTTAGTGCAGACTTGTGAGGACTGGAGCACATGGAGGTCTTATATAAAGCCAGGGCTGTTGAGAAACTCTTGATTGCTTTCAGATGGAGGCTTCGCTCCTCTGGCAGCAATAAGAAAGCCTTGTGTTTTCTATTTTAACTCTCTCTCTCTCTCTCTCTCTCTCTCTTTCTTTCTTCCTCTGTTTTCTGGCCTCCCTTGGACGAGCACCAGTGCTACAGCTGTGTGGAATGACGAAGCGCACATGTGTCGGCTCAAAGAAGCCACCGAACTCGGATACACCAACGAAGAGAAGCCTTCATCCTCCATTAATCCTGCAGTTGGTTGTCTAGAGCCCTGGTGTATCTGAACTTTGTGAGTGAAATGAAATACTCAACTGTTGCACACGTCAAACACAAAGTGATGATTGAATAAAGCGGCGAGCAACAGTATTACTGGGCTGGGGACACAAACAGCGCAAGTTTAGGACAGGTCATTCAAAATCATTTATAAACAAGTTCATTAGTATTTTATTAAAGATACTGAAGTTTGACACAGCAGCCTTGGGTTCTTCCTTATGCACAGTGGGATGGTTTGGATGACGGAGAATGAGATAATGGAGATGAATAAGCAATCATATTTTCAATCAATATTTTTAGCCCAAGTTTAAGATTTATGTGTTTGCATATGAAATTTCCATCGATTTGGATTAGACGGTTTTGACAAATTAATAAACTCAACGTGATGCATATTTGTCATGTACACGCAACGAAACGAGTAAGAATTCTGTAACTGGTTTGTGTCATAAATAATGCAATAAATAATGCAATAATCTCACACATTGTAACTAATTGAATATTGCTTGTTCCACAGCTATAGACATATTTCAGCCATCTTAACACTTAATTACATTTTAGATTCAACAGATTTGTGATGATTCACAACAGTATTATTTTAGTCCCATTATAATTTGTATTAACACTTTGAATTAGTTTTTATTTTCAGTTTTCATTTTAATTTTAGTTAAGGTTTTAATATGTGTGTGGGTTTTAATATTTATTAGTTTTTGATATTTAACTAATAAATTTAACTGATAGTTAAATATTGCTTGTTCCATAGGCTTTAGCCAAATTTGCATGTTCATACTTCTTAACTGAATAAATGTAATTTGTTAATTTATTTAAACGTTTTTATTTTGATATTTTAAGTAAAAAAATTACTAATTAGTAATTAAATTTTTTTTGTTTATCTACAGTTTTTATTGGTTTTTATTTCATATATATTTTCATATATATCAGCTGAATTTTTTTGTAATTTGTTGTAATTTTTTTATTTAATATAAATTTATTTTAATTTTAGTTAAAGTTTTTTTATGTTTTATTTATTTATATATATATATATATATATATATATATATATATATATATATATATATATAGTTAAGATCTATTTAAAGTATATTTTATGGCTTACTGTAATAATTCTAATTCTATGCAATTTAAATAAATGCATTTGGAAAAAAATAATTATTTAGATAAATCATGGCATAGTTTATTATTTAGGATTTGCATCTATTTGATTTTGAGTGCAGAAATCTTCAGAAACCTGTTTCTTACCCGTTACTTTTATGTATGACTGACAAATATGCATCGCACCACAGTTTATTAGTTTATGTGAACATTTCATATGCAGTTCAAATCCATCTTAAACTGAGAGCTAAATGGTTTCTGCGAGTAGACAAACACTGACGGTACCTGAGATCTCATGCTGTCTCAGCTCATTGTACTTGTAGGCCTGCTCCATGGGCCTGATGGAGCTGTGGTAGATCTTCCTCAGCCTCTGCAGAGCAGCTGAAAGATGAAACAGAGAACAAACAGAGAGTATGACATCCAGCACAAGACACAGAGGCCGAGCGCAGAGAGGAAAGACTGCAGATGGTGTTGTGGATAAAGCCTTTGGGAAGGAAATGAGAGGAGACCGTACTGTAAACAAACCAAAACATCGACGTGCCTTTCTGAGGTAGTAGTTCAGTGTGAGTCAGATATAAACTTTCTCCTGGTAGCTGATGTGACATATGGACTGAATAATCCATTGTTAAACTTTTATGACCAGTTCAATCCACAAGCAGGAATGACTCATCATTGTTTCATGCTTCACGAACTACAAGCTGCTCACAAACTACTTCAGCTTTTTGATTTGAGCCAGATTATTACTGCTGTGACTGTAAAAACAAATAATATGATAGTTACTTAAGAGTTTGCCTCAACAGACAGAATTAATGTTGCCATAACTTACATAAGCTGACTTGCTGATTATAGCATTTTTTAGTGTATTTAAATACTATTAGCATACTGTATTTATTCATTTATTCGATTTCGTTTTTTTTTCAGTATTTTCTGCTAAAATTTTTATTTAAGATTTAGCCTTTTTATGTGATGTCATATATATATATATATATATATACACGTGTGTGTGTGTGTAATAAAATCACTGAAAAAAAGATTATATATATATATATATATGTGTGTGTGTGTGTGTGTGTGTGTAATAAAATCACTGAAAAAAAACAATTATATATATATATGTGTGTGTGTGTATGTATATATATATATATATGTGTGTGTGTGTGTGTGGGTGTGTGTGTGTGTAATAAAATCACTTTAAAAAAAAAAAAAGTTTTATTTTCAGTGATTTTTAATACTTAAAAACTTTTTTTACATTGTATGTAGTTGCCAAGGTAATTTTTCATTTATAAATTTTTTTCATCTGATATTAAATTCAATCAATGAAAAGTATTTTTAATTGCTTTAGTAAACAACAACAAAAAGTGCCGAAAGGGGTTCGTAAGGAGCTACAGAATGTTATTATTATTATTCTTTTTTTACGATATCACATCATAATATATTAGAATATGTTAATATTTATATTAAAATATAGTTTTTATTAATAAAATAAAATGGTTGATTTCTATCCCATTTAAAGAATTCGATAACATTATAGTTTCATACTTATAAAAATCATAAGACATCGTATTTATTGAGAATAAATTGAAATGGAAAATGCTTCTTTCCAAGTTTACATAGCTAACTTGACTCTAATAATGGCTATAAATATTATATATATATATATATATATATATATATATATATATATATATATATATAACTTTTTTTGGCTTTAGCATAATTATCACACACAGAAATGACTTAATTTCTTTAAATATTTTTCTCATGCTGTGTAAATAAAATGTTATATTTTAGAAAGGAGAACTTTTGCTAGCGCCACATCCTATGGCTTTGAAAAGTTGATCAACTCTTGGTTTAAACCAGTCCAGCTGTTTCTTAACAGCATGCTAGTGTGAAACGTTGCTTAACCCGGGTTTAAAGGCAACATTCACCTGCTAGCACTGGGTACAAGGCCTGTAAACTGAAACGAAACGATACGTTCATGTGTGTTTCATGTCCTCACCAGCATAATCTCCAGCTTTCTCATCCGCGGCGAGCCTCAGAGTCTCCTCGATGTGAGATCTGTCTCTCAGGATGGTTTCCAGGACGGCTTCCTCCTCTGCAGAGAAACCAAAAGCACACACATTAAAACTTCCTTCCAAGCCTGAGGAAATCTTGCCCATAATTCACTGCAGCAGGTCTTCCTGAGGTCTCTGCGATTAGTATCCTGTGATAAAACCGTCCTTTTAGTCTTTGCCAAGGCCCATCGACGAGATATCTGTTATTTGTGTGCTTTCTGGATGGATAAACCTGGATTTACAAAGAGTTTTCCAGACTTTAAAACACCTTGTAAAAAGTCTAATGACCAAATGTGCATGGCTGGCCCAGACTGTAGTAATTTGTCTTCGAATACACACAAAAACAAATGTCTCTTCACATCAAGGACCATAACTAAAACAACAAAGATAGGCTTATAGTATTAAAAAAGTGGTGTTATACCTTATCTATATTACAAGTCTGAAATGTTACTATACGCAGAGGTTTAGAAATACAACAATTTGAGTTATCATTCATGTCCGTAACACAAGTTTAATAATTCACATAAGAAACAGTATTTGTAGCTTTAACTTAGCTGTTACGAATACATTTATTTGCTGTCGACATTTGTCTAGCACACTTCTCATCAGGGCATTGTTAAACTATTAATGTCAGACTATTGATATTCCTGCCACAATCGTCCCTCCTCTGTTAATAGATATTTACCCACAATGCCTCAGGGCGTTCCTGCCAGGCTGCTGTTATCAAGACCCAAGACATAAATGGAGTCTAATGGGAAGACACCGTGCCTTCATATTTATATTTAGCAGCACTGCCATTCATTACAAGTTCCTCATATATTAACAGCACAACGTCTCTTTCGGAAGAAGGACATGAGAGAACACAATAACATCCATTACGTATCCTGTTTATGATTGCATTTCCGTTTCGTTTTGACTATTTGATCAGACTTATGCTTAAAGTATCAAATGTAAAAACTTAAATCAAAGCATTATGTGCCGCTCAAGAAACATTTCTTATTATTATCAGTGGTGCTGCTTCATATTTTTGCGGAGACCGTGATGCATTGTTTCAAGGTTTACTGATGAATAGAAAGTTCATAAAGTGTAATGTAAAAGTTATCAACAATCATCCGTCTTATTTTAGAGTATTAAATCTAAAAATAAAACCAGCCAACAGCCAATGGTCAAGTGTAATATGGCCTTGGTTTCATAACACAACGGTGTTGGTGTATACGGGGACTCCCTGGTTTCATAACAAGCTGGAGCTTCAGTGATGGACACATGGCTACCAAATGGTTGGATTGTATGCTGATAAGAGAGATAACAGACCCTAAATATATCCATCAGTTGGCAGCTGCCCTTATTCACCCAACAACACACTGCATCACTTCTGCTTTATACTGTTTTCTATGCAAGTTTACCAGCAGAACAAATAAATATTTACCTCAGGATGCCAAAAAATCCTAGTATTTGCCATACATCATGCATGGCATCTTTTAAAGCACCATATTTTATCGTATCGTATCTTGTTGGAGTATAAATTGATGTGCTGGCATTACTTGCATAAGAAGACATGCTTTAAATTGATCAAAAGTGATGGAATTTGTGACAGCTTTGGTGAGCATAAGGGACTACAGAGACAAAAACCTTGAAAATCTTCATTCAGCATACAGTGTAGTGAACTTGCTGCTACGGCGTTGCCTGGAAAGCACTAGAAGTGAAGTTTGGCTTGTCTGCATGCAGTCCACCTCATCTGTCATCCCTTCTCACAATCCTTCTCGTGGCCCATGCTGCTAAACGACATATTTATCTTGTTCTCAGGTGTCCATTGGCATTTAATTGCTTATCTGAAACTTGCTTGGGCATCCGTTAGCCTTCCTTGTTGGCTGCAGACGGAAATAACTGACAGCTCAAGTAATATATGCTTAATCAACCTGCATCAGCACAAACAAAAAAGCCATCTGTGAATGTAGGCCAGCCAGGTTTCTGAAGAGCCTGACATCTGTTTACATCTTTCCTACGTCTTTAGATTATAGAGTTCAACTAAGGCTGACCAAACAGCCAAGGGTTCACATTGTTTGCTATGACCAAGTGAATTTGAATTGAACATAACCGCATTGAAGTTTAAATTAAAATGCAAGGAAGAAGTCAAATGAACTGAAATTCAGACAAAACATTTAATTGGTTGAAAAATTATTGTTAAATATTGTTATTTTCTGTCTGTCTGTCTGTCTACATGTCTATATGTCTGTCTGTCTGTCTATTTACATTTCTATATGTCTGTCTGTCTGTCTACGTGTCTATAAGTCTGTCTCTCTATATGTGTCTGTCTACATGTCTATATGTCTGTCTGTCTGTCTGTCTACATGTCTATATGTCTGTCTGTCTGTCTATTTACATTTCTATATGTCTGTCTGTCTGTCTACGTGTCTATAAGTCTGTCTCTCTATATGTGTCTGTCTACATGTCTATATGTCTGTCTGTCTGTCTGTCTACATGTCTATATGTCTGTCTGTCTGTCTGTCTGTCTACATGTCTATATGTCTGTCTGCCTGTCTACATGTCTATATGTCTGTCTGTCTGTCTGTCTGTCTACATGTCTAGAAGTATGTCTGTCTGTCTGTCTGTCTACATGTCTATATGTCTGTCTGTCTGTCTGTCTGTCTGTCTACATGTCTACATGTCTGTCTGCCTGTCTACATGTCTATATGTCTGTCTGTCTGTCTGTCTACAAGTCTATAAGTATGTCTGTCTGTCTACATGTCTATATGTCTGTCTGTCTGTCTACATGTCTATATGTCTGTCTGTCTGTCTGTCTGTCTGTCTGTCTACATGTCTATATGTCTGTCTGTCTGTCTACATGTCTATATGTCTGTCTGTCTGTCTGTCTGTCTACATGTCTATATGTCTGTCTGCCTGTCTACATGTCTATATGTCTGTCTGCCTGTCTACATGTCTATATGTCTGTCTGTCTGTCTACATGTCTATATGTCTGTCTGCCTGTCTATATGTCTTTCTGTCTTTCTGTCTGACAATCTGTCTGTCTGTCTGTCTACATGTCTATATGTCAGTCTGTCTGTCTGTCTTTCAGCCGGCCTGTCTGTCTGTCTCTCTGTCTGCCTGTCTGTCTTTCAGTCTGTCTGTCTGTCTGCCTGCCTTTTTTCTGCCTGTCTTTCTCTCCTTCAGCCTGTCTGCCTGCCTGTCTGTCTGTCTGTCTGTCTGTCTGTCAGTCTGTCTTTCAGCCGGCCTGTATGTCTGTCTGCCTGACAATCTGTCTCTCTGACTGCCTGTCTGTCTTTCAGTCTGTCTGTCTGTCTGCCTTTTTTTGCCTGTCTTTCAGTCTGCCTGTCTGTCTGTCTGCCTCTCTGCCTATTTCCTGTCTGCCTGTCTGTCTGTCTTTCAGCCTGTCTGTCTGTCTGTCTTTCAGCCTGTCTGTCTATATATGTATGTCTGTATGTATATCTATCTCTGTCGTCTGTCTATCTATCTATACAAAGAAAAGATATATATAGGTTATCTATATGTGTCAATGCTAAATTATTTGCATATATGGAAAAAAATGTAATCAACAATTAATGAACAAACAAATAAATGCTAAAAAAAACTAAATGTTAATAACTAAATTAAAAAATAAATGTAAACAAAAATAAAAAAGCCATGGTAAAAATCTGTTAATAGATAAATGTCAAATAAACAATAATAAATAAATAAATAAAAAGCTAAGTTAAAGCTTATTAATGTTTTTGAAATAAGTATGTTTTTCTCACCAAGGCAGCATTTGTTTGATCAAGAATACAGTAAAAAGTAATATTACAATTCAAAATACCTGTTTTTATTTGAATATATTCAGATTCAAATCTGAATTTTCAATATCATTACTCCAAGAAACATTCCTTTTCTGTTGACAATGTTGTGCCACTTAATATTTTTGAACAAACTGAGATATTTATTCATCAATCATCTGATGATCAGAATGTCCAAAAGAACAGTATTTATTTAGAATAGAAATCTTCTGTAACATTACTGTCACTTTTGATCCGTTTAATGTGTCTTTGCTGAATAAATGTATTTTAAAAATTCTTTAGCTAAGGTAGCTTACATAAACTGGCTTGGAGGTGCCTAACAAATGTCCTGCCCTTTGTGTTGTGTTATTTATATATATATATATTCATCTTAGACTGTGCAACGGCTCGCCGTGGTCGAATTCTGAAGCTCAACATTGACATGTCCCTCAAGCCTGCTGAGGACTCTCCCCACTGAACGCACTGCCATATTGTTGAGAGCAGATGGGCTTTCACTGCAGAGACTGCAGGCCTGTTGTAATGACACAATGTGCTAAGCATACAAGTGCTCAGCCGACACAAGCCAAGTCAAGCTGCTAAAAATACAGCCCTGTAATGTTGAGCTCAGCATGGCGCTAAAATGGCGAAAGGTTAGTGGCGAGGTGTGCAGTTTAAATGGAGGACATGTGAACTGTGTGGGGTTTTAATGGCTAATGTCCTAGTGTGAAACACACAGGTATAGAGACAGTTTGTAAAAATTACATAATAAATGTTAAAAAAAGGAAACCACTTTATGAAGTTTTTTAAGTATCTGCAAAATGAATAATAATAATTATAACAATAATAATAAATGAATGAAAGAAAGAATACATGCATGAATTAAGTAATAATTAATGGTAAAACTATTAATATGGAAAAATATATTATAAATAAATAAACACCAAATAAACAAATGTTAAACTAAATAAATATGTATTAATAAAAATTTTAATGAAAAATAAATAACTCCCTTCTCCATGCAGAATATATGACTTGTCACCAAAGGAACTTGTAATAACTTAAGGTGGACATCAAAGCTGTGTGATCTATTCTCATGTGGGCCTAGTTTAGATCCACACAGCAACAAATCTGTGAAATATCTCCACAAAAGAGACTCGGTGCAATCGGGTGCACAGTATGCAACGACAGCAGCTCCAGCTCCTAATATAGCGCCAACACAATTACAAATATATCCGCTTCAGGCGAGCACAATGTCAGTCCACGGGGGTTAGCTTTAATTTAACCCTGTACGCACTGGAAGGACAAATACGCAAACTGCCAGCATCTGTCGCAGGGTCTACAGACATCCAATGAGCCTGTCTCCTAGCAACAGAGGCTTTGGAAAAAACACAGCTGTTGCTAGCGCTCATCCCGCCGGAATGCCATCGGACTGCTGTAGACTGAAGCTTATTGGTCAAATACACACGTGCGCACTTTTGTGAGGAAACATGGTTTAGTATCATCTGCTGACCTTACAGGTGTTTAAATAACGGTCGGTTTAGGCTCTTTCGATGTTTATGATTGCATAAACACAGATGGAGATCCTTGAAAAGCAGCAGGTGATCGTTTAGACTTTTCACAGTAGGCAATAAATACAAAATGCATTCATTTTCTAACTAGCAACTTTCATGCAAATGATCTAGTTTTGTTCCGGTGGCCCATAGGTGTGTCGTCCCCGGTGGATCAGGGTAAAAGCCCCTGATCATGTTGTGCTGGCGGATGCAGGAGGTAAATTGAATTAATGTGAGTGTGATTAGGGAGAGCCTTGAGCCTATCTGAACCCGCAGGATTTACTGGCAGCGAGGGAAGAGCATACACAACCTTTACCGTGGGCCAAGGGATTTCCAAGAGAACAAAGCTGCTGTGGTATTAAATGTATAGCATTACACAGCAGCTAAACTTCACAAAATCAGCAGCTAAACTTCACTGTAAATGCTTTTACAGCCATTACAAAAAAAAGAAAAGAAAAAAAAGTATCACATTAAAAATGGAACAACCATGGTCTATCGATGTAGGCCTACATCAGTATACACTTTACGATTTTAATATATAAAATTGCAAAAATTTAATTTTGCATAAGATTTTCATTTAAATTAAAACTAAAAAACTAAATACTGGATACAATAAATTAATGAATAAATAAATAAACAAACTGTGAAGCATAAATGCTGTTAATCAATCTATATATAAGCCCTTACAAAAAAGTCCAGTAGAATAAAAATTTACATATAAATGGAAATAATATTATTAAATGACAATAAAACTATGATTACCAGATTAATGTTACATAAATTTAAAATGTGTGTGAGTGTATATATATATATTATTATTATACAAAAAAAAAAACAAATGTTAAAAATATTTACAAATTATAATACAAAATGCATTAAAAATATTACTTAAATTCATCATGAAACAACATTTATATACATAAATAAATCAATTAAAATACATGCTTGTAATATACTTTATAATAAAAAGAATAATAATATACAAAGCAGAGCATTCCTGCAAATATCATTCTATCTGTCTGTCTAACCTATCTATGGGGCAAATCACAGAGACAAAAATAGCAACAGGTGCCAAGGTTCTGGTCTCAGTTGATGACAGAAATAGCTCCACAATGGCTCATGCCTCCAGGGGGCGGAGTCTAACTGGCCTTTTTCTGTCAATCAGAGGTGTGATTCTACACTTCCAAAATGAGCAGTTAATGAAGATATTGGGTCTCTTCAATAGTTAACCGCATCTACATACATTAAAGTCAACATAAGAGGTGGTAAATCTAAATGAATTCTAGCATGATCAATACTGACCAAAATATTACAGTAATAAGTTGTACTAGAAATCGATTCTAGAAGTTCCCATGCACTGTTTTTAGTTTGACACTTCAAAAGCTTTTAATAGCATGACAAAACGGTAGTGACACATTTTTGAATCCGAGAACCGGGATAATATCAGTGTGGTAATTCTGCAGAGGAATCATGGGTATCAGAGTTAGGATGGCGTAAGAACATCACATGGACTCGAGGTGGTAAAGGGGATTGAAAGCATGACTCATTTCTGTAAAGCCACGTCCCATTGGCCTTTTTATGGAATAAGCATTTGGCTGTCCGTCCCACAATTCCTAGCAGAGGGAAGTCCCTTAAGAGCAGGGGCACCGCATGCCTGCTGTACTACATTGCTGAAAGGTGGGGAGAGCCCTTACTCGCGGTCGAGTACCCATATCAGATGTATAAGTCAATAAGGACGACTTCCTCCATTACTCATGGTTTGATCTTTAAAATAAAGATTCTTTATTGGCATTGATGGCTCTATGAAGAACCTTGACCATCCATGGAATCTTTACATTCCACGAAAGGTTCTTTATAGTGGAAAAAGATTCTTTCAAAATGTTCTTTGCACTAAAAACTGTATTTTTACGGGATTTCCATCCAAGCACCATGCTTGCAAAATCCTAATATGCCTAGGTAAGGAAACTCGTTACCTAGAAGATATTTTGATGTGGCTAAACAGGAGGAAGGTGAGGAAGGCGAACAGATGCCAGGTCGTAAGGTCGTAAACCTTTGGCCTACTAAATAGCAACTGGACCCAGATTATGTTTTAATAAATGAACATCCATGCCCCACTCTTAAGAGGAATTTAGGCCAAAATCATGATGCTTGTTACAAAAGAGAAAGACGGTATAAAACCATCGTGTTTTGTTTAAAAAAAACGGGGGTGGGGGTTCACAGTGATGTCATAGAAGAACCACTTTTGGTTCCCTAAAGAACCTATTAGTTTCTTTTTCAAAATTTGAAAAACCTAAAGATCTTTCAACCTACCCTCTTTGGAATGGAAAGGTTCCATGGATGTTAAAGGTTCTTCATGAAACCATAGATGCCAATAATAAATGGGAAGTGAAAACTGCAAAAGTCTCATGGAAATTTCTTTAAGATTTATCTGCCCATAATCAGACTGAAACTCCTTTTCACCAATAAATCAACTAAAGCTTAAAAGCATAAGCACTCATTTTAACCGTCTTTCAACAATGGCACTAAAATCATCCAATTGCTGTTCATTTGAGGCAACTAGCATTTCAGTTCTCTAGCTGTACACACACTAATGCAGCAAGATTGGCATAGATCACCGCGGCTCCTCCTGCTGAGATAATGCATGTCCTTATATGGCCAGTAGCTGGGAATAAATAAATTGTGATTGTGTCAGGGTGACAGCAGCTGCATGCTGGATCCAAAGACAAGCACAGACTGAAGGGGAGGGGAGAGAGGAAGAGGACTTTGGGGGAATCTATAGTAGACAGTGTCCAGTTACAGGACAACTTCCAATCTTAGACACCTGACTGCAGCCTGGGCCCGTGAAGGCCCACTCCGGGCTCGAGAGGAACCCAAGGACGGAACAAGGGTAACGGCGGCTGCCAGAGCCCTTGGAAATCACATCCAAAGCAGAAGTAGCTGGACTTTTATAGCTGACACTCTTAAAAATAAAGGTTCTAAAATTATGTTTTTGCTGCAGTGTCATTTTGGGTTCCCCAAAGAACCTTTCAGTGAAAAGAAGTTCTGAAAATACTTTTTTTTAAAGAAAAATGTAAATAATTTGAAGAACATTTTTTTTCTCCTATAAAGAACCTTTTTATGGAATGGAAAGGATCAGTGGATTTTAAAAGTTATTCATGGTATCATTGATGCTAGTTAGGAACCTTTATTTTCATGCGCATGAGTTTAAAGCACTTGAATTTAGTTGTCTCACACTGGCAAATCAATAAAACCAATATACCATGGGACATTCTGGGACTCAAGAAGAGTTGGAAACAGGAGCAGAGTGGCTGGTTAACAGTCATCCCAAGGCTCTAGCTCTTTCCATAAGCTGATGCCATGCCTCACGACAGCTGACGCACAATGCATGGATTGAAATGTCTATCAAACGAAAATAAACCCGTTTGTCCCACTTTGACACAATCAGCTACTCAGAGATTCTACAAGCTTAAATTGGAATTGATATCGTAAAATTTAATTGATAAAGGATTCATTTAGCATTCAGACAACTTTTTGTTAAGCTGCACATGCCAGTCCTAAGATAATCCATGTTCAGAGTTTTTATTAAACACTGCGAGTTTAAATAGCTCAGCAGATGGTGACATAGCCCATCTCCTGCCGG
This sequence comes from Carassius auratus, assembly GCF_003368295.1. Classification (NCBI taxonomy): domain Eukaryota; kingdom Metazoa; phylum Chordata; class Actinopteri; order Cypriniformes; family Cyprinidae; genus Carassius; species Carassius auratus. The sequence continues at coordinate 8,993,186 of NC_039293.1, read as the reverse complement.
TGAACGTCACAGTTTTAAGGCATGCTCATTCATTCAAACTTCCTATAGTTTCATATCAAAATGACTAACGTATTGCACCACAAGAACCTTAACCTGCTTTCAACTTTCAGTTTCAACCACTGTTTGAATCCAAGTGTCTTCTTGCTAAAACTTCTCAAACCACTAGATGGGAAATGGTACTCTCTTGACGACTTCACAAAGTAAACCTCATCTCAGATCCATATTAGTGAACTGAGGAAACTGTAAAATGCTCTTACCTGCTGTGGCCAGTGCCAGCAGGGGCACAAAAACGCAGAGCGAGACTAAGACCTTCATGTTGGCTGCCAGGAGACCTCTGGTTGCCTCTCTAGCTATATATACTGGGCTGATAAGGTCAGAGGGCGCCAGCAAGAGGGTGGTCTTACAGACAGGACTACATGGAGGGGGCTGGTGCTGTATCAGAAAAGGGCGCACCCGAGCAGCTGACTGTCTCTTTCAGCAGAGCCAACATGGCATTGACTTCAAATCAAGGCTGTGCGACCATCTCCAGCACAAGAGTGCTTTGGTACTTCAAATGGTGTTGATTTTGGCAACTGAGAAGGAATGCTGTACAAGAAGTATGACAAGACAACACTATTTGTGACACGGCATTCCACTTTTTTAAAAAAGACCCTCAATGTAATTGATCAAAAAAATAAATAACAATTAATGAAGAATTTACTTGATGGTATGGTTTCAAAAAGCTTGTGGGTTATTATAACCCTATTGTCCTATTAAATGAACTTTAACCTGAACTCAGGCTCAAGTCGTACTGTTAATCACCAGCAGTCATGCTAGGTAGGATTACAGGAGTTGACAGTCGGCAATGAGGTGTAAAAGTCAGCATCATCATTTCCTCGGAGAGCAGAGATTAACGTCTTATCATTACACAGCAGAAGCCGACTCCAGCACTTCACAGACAGATGAACTCCCTTCATTAATCTGTGAATACACTATAAAGTGTTTATGGAAAAATTCACTTGTAAAAGACAAATGTGAAACAAAATGTTGTTTAGGGTTTTCTGTTGCATCTGGGATTTCAAAAGATTATCAGAATTACGAGACATGAACTCAGCATTGTGAGAAAAAAAATGTCAGAATTGTGAATGAAGTTGCGGTTACATTTTTTTGGGATACCACCATGAAATCAAGTTTCTATATAACTTTGCGTGCTGTACCAAATTTGTGTGTAAGTTAGTACTATATTTGACAAAAAAATAAAATAAAAGGAACAAAGCCAAATCTTGGAGAGAGGTTAGCCACCTGAACTTATGACTTTTCATGAGCTTTTAAATTGGTGCCAGGTGATGATACACAGTCTAATTTTGAATTTACTTAATTGTTTGAAAATTCAGGTAAATCTTTTGTAGTATTAAACCATTTACTTCTCCTTGACACTCGCTTTACTGTTTTCCTGTCTCTTTGGAGTGTTAAATGCTGTTTGTGAATAGATAAAACCCCTAAAGTTGCAAAGAATAAAGTCTCAAACCAAAAGAGCTATTCTTTATAAAAATGAAGATTTGTCCACGCCCTCCTAAAACATCTCATTTAAACACGCCCCCACATGTCTACATCACGATGTGGGAAGATTTGCATAGCGCTGCCTGAATGTTCACGCAAAGAAAAGCAGTGTAACTAATTCTCGCTGTTGCAGCCGCCATGTTGTGTAGATGCTTTTTTTTTTATTGTGAAAGGGAAAATAATATTTTTTGGCCTTCCAAAAGAGGAAATAACTAGAAATCAGTGTTTAAGTTGTATTTATAACACTGTTCCAGAACAGTTCAACCCAAATATTAAGATGTGTGCAGCGCATTTTGTAGAGGACCGTTTCCTGATCCTGGGAGAGAAGACTACAATGCCGGCTGTTCTTACTCTCAGTCTGTAAGTACGTTTTCATATTTAAAGGATTTGCCACTGATGATTCAAACTCAAGTTTTGAGCAGTGTAGAGTTGCGCTTGTTTCTCCAATCACAAATGCAGACATGGTTTTACGTTTATGCAGCGCGATGCAACGCAATGCATAAAATGACAGTATAAATCATTATAATCAGAGATTATGTCTCCACTGAATTTGTAATGTGTTTTATTGTTTTTGTCTCGTCGCGCTGGTGTTCTGACCGGAAAACCAAATACACAAAATACTTTAACAACATCATATGACCCCTTTTAAAAACAAGCTTTTTAGCTTACTTATCGCTTGAAAGTCCGATTTTCAAGGAAATCGTAAAATGTTCTTTGAGTACTCAGTGTTTACTCAAGTACACACTCCAATAGTACCCGAAATAAATCAGAGCTGGTCATACTATTTATGAGGTACCCAGGTGCAATTCAAATGCCACAGCTGTACGTCACTCTTATATTTAAAACAATTCCTTGAATGTTAATGTTTAACTGATTTGTTACTTGACATGTAACCTAGCAAGCTTTTTATAATGTCAATTGCTAATGTGAGTGTGATGCAGGCAAAGCATACAGTGCAATGCATACTGAAGACATAAATATTTACACGATACACGGAGTTGTAAAAAACAAAGTACAAACTTTATTATTCTGTTTTTACAAAGGCACACGCCTCTTTTCCCCAGTTAAAAAAACAAAATACAATAGCTTCTCAACCAAATGTACTGACTGTCCCACATAAAGGGAAAACAACAAAAATAGAAACAAAAAATATTAAAAGAGATGACAGACAATAAAAGAGGGAGAGGGTGAGAGACAGGACAAGTCTGGAGACTACGGAGACGGCCAGAGGACATGTGGTGTGCCAGGACAAACGTTGAGGGTTAAACACAGCCGTGTGGTTCAAAAATCACAGCGAGAAGAGCTTCGGTCGAGGACAACATCTCTTTGAAAACAAGAGTCGCTCCTCGTTATACTACAGTAAGTGCTTCAGGTTTATAATATCGCCCCCGTTCCCCTCGACACACCCAACCTCTGATATGTCCTCAAGATTTCTTACAGTGATTTCTGTGAGTAGAAAATACACAAAAAATAGACACCCTGTGGCTTCGGTAGAGGAAATGTTCAAACGTGGGGAGTAAAAGAGATTTTTTTCGCGAAGACAAAACCGTTATAACAAACTGACAAACTTAAACATGAGAAGACAGCCCAACCAGGACACTAGTCTCTACGACCCATAATCCAAAATAAAAATGCAAGAGTACAAACGAGAAGAGAAAAAAAAATGCCAAGATTAGACCAGCCCATTCTTCTGGAAGCCCTGTTTCTCTGCAGTCTTTGCTGCAATATGAATGACAAGGTCCAGCGTGCTGAATGCACCTGATAAATCCAGAAGAAGAAAAAAAAAAACTGAATCTGTCCAGCAGCAAAAAGATTCCCTGTAATATTTCGTAAGGGAAGGGGGACATGTACACTTTGAATTTCCTGTCAAAAAAAAAAAAACAACTCTCACCTTCATCTATGGCCAAATCTTGCCGACTTTAGCGTCGACAACTCAACGCAAAACACAATAGTACACCGTTCTGGAATGTTTGGAAACGTGAACTTTGAGAAGAGATGAACATGGGGTACCACGTCGTAACCGCGTCCTCCGGCCTTGCTCTGTAGCGCCACCTTCGGGGCTAGTTTAAGGCAGGCCTCTGTGCCTCACAAGCACACCGAAGCTGTTTTAAGGCAAGCCACTGGCCATTGTTTTCTGTAAAGTCTCTCAATCCCACCAGGGGTATGAAGAGCTCACAATATCACATGGCTTATCCCAGGAGTGTCCAAGCCTGGTCCCAAAACCAACGTCCTGTTTAGCCCCAACGTGTCCCATCTCATACCTGTAGTAACCCTGTATAATTGGAGTTGAAGCAAAACTCTAGCGGACAGTGGCCCTCTGGGAGACAGATTGGACATCCTTGGCTTATCTGGACAGCTCACGCAGGAATAGCACCACCTTGCACATGATTACGCCGAAAGATACAGGAAATTGAAACATTCAAGCAAATAGAGTGAACCAGCGAGTGCATAGAGCTAGAGTGCTTGACTACATGATTATGGGCTAGTAACTCTTCGGTGTCGCCGTAAACATTGTTACGGAGCATCAGACATGAAGATGGACAGGACAATACTTCCGGGAGAAGACCAAAGGGGTCACAAAATTGCTCTCAAAGGGGGACGAGAACCAGAAGAGCTGCATAGACTGAAATCGGGCCACGACAACCCTGATAGTGCTATTTTAACACTTTCTCAAAAAAAACAAGACCTTTACATTTACATTAGCGAGTGTGCTAATAGCAACACATAAATTTACTCGCAGGTACAAGTACCTGACGGTTAGCTTATTCCATTTGACACATAAAGGACAAAAACTCGGCCAGAATTTCGAAATCAGATCTGTGAGGACTGGACCGGGGGGGTGTTTGATGCGACGGAGGGAGTGCTTCACCCAACACCAACAAGCATACTGGGAACCCAGCCCAGTAAAGGTGAGCGACATTAAGTGCACAAAGTCCCCCCCCTCTTTGTGTAATAACTTTGCGTTATTTACAAAGTGCTCGAAGACCCTCTAAGCAGTGGCGGTCTTTGTCCCTCCATTGACAACACGACAATCAAAGGTGCCCACCAGCAAATGGAAATCTAGGAGCGCGTCTGCACCAAAACAAAAACAAAAAACAAAAAAAGGTAACATTTCCTCTAAAGTTTCGGAAGCCATGGTGTGCAACAGGTTTCTGAAGTCTCATTGGCTCACAGTGATGCTTCAAGCCTCCCCAGAATGGATAGAGTAATATGACACAACCAGAGGGTGGTGGGGCAAAGTGTTCATTTTGAGATGCCGTAATGAGTTCCCTCCAATCAGAACACTCTACTGCCCTCTTATGGGCAGGATGTAGAAAAGGAAATAATGAAGCAGAGGCTTGGAAGACCTGTGGCAGATTCTGACGGAGATTTTGTGATTCCCTCACAAAATCGCTTACCTGGGAGTGTGCGTTGTGAAAACAGAAGACAGTTCGACGGAGTAGGAGTAAGAGCTGTATAATATGAATGTATCAACATGTTACCAGAGTGCTATGGGGTTATAGTGTACTGTGTGAGTATACATAAGCGTGCTCGTTGGGTTACCGGCACATTTCCTGTAACATTAATTTTTTTTTCTTGTTTTTGTTTTGTTTCCCCTCCCAACCCAACCCCCAGAAACCTTCAAGTCATTGAGTCTGTGAGTCCCGTATGCAAGTATGAAGAAGACAGCGACAGGAAGAGGAGAGAGAAAGAAAGAGTATTTCTGCGGGAGGCCCTTAGCCACAGACCCCCTCCCCCATTTTCTGCGTCCCCCCGTTACATGTGGTGGTGCGAATTGGTGGTGGGGGTGTCCGGGGCAGTTAACAGTCCTCAGATCCTTCGTTGTCAGAGGCGGTGTCGGAGTCACCGGTGTCGGTGAGGACACGACCCGAGGTGACGATGACCGCCCGGCGCTTTTCCTCCTCGGGTACAACCATCCTGTCCTGCGTGCCTTCAATGTGCTGGATGGCCTGCGGGAAAACAGGAAGAGACTATCAGTTGACTTGTTAAACATCCCGATTATTCACTTTATTATCCAAAACAACTGGCTTTACATTTGGTTCAATCGCTACAATGGCTCTAGTCCAACAACAGACAAGCTGCGGTGTGGAGCTACATGGGTTGTAACGGAGTTCTGCAAGGATGGCATTTTTGTGCTCCAAAACCCCCAAATTAGCATTTTATCAGTTCTAGTTTCATCATTCGGACGTCAATGGGTTGTGATGAATGGGTTTTTGGTTAAATGCCTTAAACAAGATCTTTGGTTAACATTAGCTCAAGATATTTTCACGGTTTAATCTACGACTTCAGGTGCAGATCCCTAGTGTCCACACGAAAACTTCAAGTGTGAAGATGCACTTAAAAGATAAAGTTCACCCAAAAATGTAAAAAATACCACATGATTTACTCACCCTCAAATCATCCAAGGTTTATATGACTTTCTTCTTTCAGATGAATACAATCTGAGTTTTAAAAGTATGTGAATGGCTGTTGAGATTCAATAGTCCAATAGAAGTCCAATAAAGTGGGTCCATCCATCATAAAAAGTACTTTATAATCCCTAATCTCTAGCTTCCAACTGTTGTACAACTGAGTGTTTTAGCAGATGTAAACAAAGCAGAAACTCTGGTGAGGATATGCTAGTCTCGTGAGAACCAAGTTTTGTTTACAAATCCAAATTTTTTTACTTCTAATTTGCAAGTGGTGTTTTGTTTTGTTTTCACCTCTGCTCTTCCACATTCGTCACTTCTTATCAGAGCTTAAGCTATGCCTTCGTCCAATGTCATCCACTGAATGCCAACACTTTAGTGAATGCTCTTACAACACTTAGAGGATGCTATGGATTACGGTTTATACATTTGTAATATGGATATTTTTCTTTCAAAATAGGGCTGTCAACCTTAACGCATTAACTGCAATTAGCAATCGCATGCAATTAGTTTTACAATCCTTAAAGCATTCAAATAATTTAACGCAGTTAACTCAAAATTACTACACAATTTCTATTCTAACCCTTTAACCCAATTGTGCTTTTTCTGCTTGCGATCAGATCATTTTAAGCCACTAAACTCAGGGAAAGTCCAATGATCCAGGAAGCTAATGCGCTCAATCTGTCCAAAACAGCGTTAATATAAAGGAAACCAGGCTGATTACATCAAAGATTGCAGAGCTCGGTCATAGTAATTGTCTCTGAAGAGCGCGAGCCCTCACACGCTGCGCTGTGTGAAGTATAGACTGAATGGATTGTCAACATCCCACCTCCGTATGGCCAGATGAGAAGCATACTACAGTTTCTCAAGTAAAGTTCTGACGGATGAAGACTGCAATAAACGTAAAGACGATTACCATGGTGTAACCAGAGTCGTCCAGTAAGCACGCGTGAGTCTGTTATAATAATGCATGTATTAGTACTCTTTCTTGACACACTGATCGCACATTTTATTTAAGCACTGCACAGACATTTCCGTTCATTCAAGTTGTTTCCACACACATTCACGATAATGTCTAGAGTAATAGACTGTATCTATAACATCTCCACGCGGTCCTGTTCGTTATCGCAACTTGACTTCTCTAAAATGTAAAAAAAAAAAAACGCTCTTTGCTGTTGCCCTTTACACATACTATTTTTTTTCTCTTTCATACGTGCTTATATGGGCTCCTTTGGTGTCCTTGTGGAGTTTCTAGGTGTCCTTTTTTGGAAAGACATATACATTTATACTGATTTTTGCGAATCACCCTTTAATATTTTGGTTTACTTTGCTGGATCTAGCAAACAAGAGAAACAAGAGTCAAGGTCAAGGAAAACTTTATTGTCCCACAAGGGGAAATTCATATGGTCATTCATTCATTTGAATTTCCCCTTTTGGGATACATGGTATATGCTTAATTTCATAAAAGATGTGCGATTGATCACGATTAAATCATAGAAAATAAGTGAGATTAATATGATTTAAAATTTGAATTGATTGACAACCCTATTTCAAAAACACATCAATTAACTTCAGGAGGCCTTTATTAACAACACGGAGCCACTTTGGAGTGGAGTACTTTTTATGATGGATGCACTTTATTGGACTTCTATTGGACTATAAACAGCCATTCACTGCCAATATAAAGCTTGGAGGAGCTAGGACATGTTTTATTACCTCTGTATTCGTCTAAAACTAGAAAAATCCCATACACCTAGAATGGCCTGAGGGTGAGTAAATCATGTTTTTTTTGTTTTTGGTGAACTACCCCTTTAACACACACACACACATCATCTGGTAGTTAAATCTCATTCCATTAAGGACTTTCTCTCATGCAAGACTTTCTCCTTGAGCTGGGACGGGACGTGGGCAGGGAAGTGTTTTACCTGCACAATGGTGTCCAAGTTCTGTCGTGATGTGGATGCTGTGTTTATCACTGAGGTGGGGCCCATGGTCACCACAGTCACATGATGGGGAGGGGGCGGCGGCGCAGGGGCGGGAACAATTACTGTGGCGTGATGAGTGGGCGCAGGCGGCGTGGCAGGAGAAAACACCTGAGGAACACAGCAGGACAGAGGGTAACCATAAATTACAGAGACCTTTTCTATGGACAAACTGAACAAGAAATCAGAACTGACAATTTATGTACAGTATATACTTAATGCATATGGTCGTATTGTGCATGATTCATAAGTACACATTATTCAAAAGAAAAAAAAATGTATCACTACTGGTGAAACGTTTGGGGTCTGTAAGATTTTTGTGTTTTTGAAAGAAGTCTCTTATGCTCAACAATGCTGCATTTAATTAACTTAAAAAAAAAAAAATTATTTTATAAAATTGTATAAAATTTTATTGCAATAACTATCGGTTTTCCTCTAAGAATATACTTTAAAATGGCATTTCTGTGATCTCTCCAGTCTTTAGTGTCACATTCTGATTTCTGATGCTGATTGCTGCTCACAAAACCTTTAAAATTATCATAAATGTTAAAAACAGTTTTTCTGCTCCATATTTTTGACGAAACTGCAATGCATTTTATTCCACGATTTTTCAATGAATGGAAAGTAAAAAATGAAAAACAGCTTTTATTTTAAATTGAAATATTTCGCAAAATTATAAATGGTTTTACTGTCCCTTTTGACCAATTTAATGTACACTTGCTGAATAAAAATCACTCACAAACACATACATATACATACACACATTTTTTTTTAATCACACTAACCTTAAATGTTTATAATAGCATTGTTTGTAGTCCTTTATCAAAATGTCATAACTGAATAATGTTCTCTGCTTCTAAACCAGTTTCTCTTTATATAAATACTAAACAAAAATATAATACACACTCAAATATTCATAGGCTAAATGAAGTCCCACCCTACACTATTATCTGAAAATTATGTCACTCAGAAATCTGTCACATTATAGAAGTTGGATTGTCTTAACTCTTCTAATGCCCTCTAGTGGATCAAAACATTGGATAAAACCACCCCCTTCTATGATCAATATCTCAATAACGAATAGTATATCTTTCATTGTGAGTATATCAAAACGTCTATCTGACCAGCGGGCTGCGAGCAGGTGTGTTGGTCTCTTTTTCCAGCTGTTCTTGTTGCTGCTGTTGAAGACGAAGCAGGGTTTGCGTCTGCACGTGCTGCTCCTGGACCTGCTGAGCGATCACCTTTAGCTGCTCTGGGTACAAGTGTGCATCCAACGAGCGGATCTGACAGAAACACACAAAGAAACACAGCTCAATACACATCCAGAAGAGAGGGTTTCCTCTTAACAGGCCTCCTTTTTTTTTGTTGTTGTTGCCTGAGGAAGTTTCTCTAGCGCATTTCATGGATAGCAGCAGAGATTGGGGTGTAATTTGCACTTCAGTGCGATGTTCAGAAACGATTCAAGCTCTCAGGGGAGCTGTGCACCTTCTGTGATTTCTCATCAAATATGCAAAGACTAAAGCGAGCTAATTTTAGCAAGCAAACGGATGCAGCAACAGAAAAGTTTGATAACAGATTTCACAGATGACGACTCCTCAGCACTAGGCCAGGATGAATACGATGAAAGCAAAACTGCGAGCGACAGCTTAAACAAGAGTTCAACTACAATTTTCTGCAGCATATCCTTTACAAATACACTAATATTGAAATTTTAGCCTGTAAGATTGCATCTTATTTTATATATTTACACATACATACATACATATATATACACACACACACACACACACACACATATATACATATACACACACACACACACATATATATACACATACATACACACACACACACACATATACATATATATACATACATATACATAAAAGTATTAGATATTATCATTTATCTGCAGTTGTCCTATAGTGTTCTCTCTATATATATATATACACACATACATCAGTTTATACATCTCTTCAAAATATTTAAATATCAATAATTATCCACAAACATAGGCCAATTGTTTGTATCTACACACTTAAGAGCTAAAATGATATCAGTCTATAAAATATTGATTCTAGCGGACACTAATATACCTGTTCTTCCAGCATCATGCGAACGGAGCGCTCTTTATCCAGCTGTTGTCGGAGTTCGATCATCTCTCGCCGAAGGTCCTCCACCTTCTCCTCCTCCAGGATGTCTGGAGATCCAATCCCTTCATCCTTCTCCTCTGCGCGCCTCCTCTTCGGGGACGAGCCGCTGAACTCTTTCTGATGGGAGGTAGAGGTATGTTCTCGTTTTTGAGACGACAGGAATCTCCTCATAACAGTTTCATATGTTATATTGATAACTCTGATATTATATTTCTATGAAGGGCTTCACCTGTATGTAGCGTTTGAGTTGGGTGTTTTGTTGCAGCAGCCTCGTCTTTTCCTGCTCCAGAGAAAAGATGTATTCGGCCGTCTGCTGTAAGATGGCAGCCTGAGAGAGAAAGAGATTGCGTTACATCCATCTGAATGTACTGGCACGATGGAGCACAGTTTCAAAGTGATGCCAAATGTCTTCAGCGATGGATGCTAGAAGTACACGACCATTCGCAAGTTTGAGATCAGTAAGATGTTTATTAAAAAATTTATTCAGCACGTGCAACCCCTCTCTCCCGGGTCCTCTCTGACGCTCCTCGCACTCGCTCCGAGTGGGGCTCGAACCCGGGTCTCCGGCATGGGAGGCGGATGCACTAACAAGGAGGCTAAATGGCTACAACCACTAGCGTCTGTCGCTAGTGCGTCTCTTGAGATCGGGGAGTGAGATTTACCTGCACAGCACTACTTGCTGGCCTCCGTTACACTCACCCCCCTAAACCTCACTCCCATCCGGGTCACGGCACCAATGCAACCCCTCTCTCCCGGGTCCTCTCTGACGCTCCTCGCACTCGCTCCGAGTGGGGCTCGAACCCGGGTCTCCGGCATTGGGGGCGGATGCACTAACAAGGAGGCTAAATGGCTACAACCACTAGCGTCTGTCGCTAGTGTGTCTCTTTAGATCGGGGAGTGAGATTTACCTGCACAGCACTACTTGCTGGCCTCCGTTACACTCACCCCCCTAAACCTCACTCCCATCCGGGTCACGGCACCAATGCAACCCCTCTCTCCCGGGTCCTCTCTGACGCTCCTCGCACTCGCTCCGAGTGGGGCTCAAACCCGGGTCTCCGGCATGGGAGGCGGACGCACTAACAAGGAGGCTAAATGGCTACAGCCGTTACACACGGATGGATTGAATCCGTCAAAAGTGATAGTAAAGACATTTAAGTTTACAGAAGATTCCTGTTTCTAAAGATTTTCTGCTGTTCTTTTGAACTTTATTCATAGAAACCTGAGAAACTAGTGAGCGACCACAACAATATTCAGCAGATTTAATTTGAGTACGATTATCATGTCAACGATTCGATATCACGATACATCACGGTTATATAAACACTTCTTTTGTGCGTTTTTACTATATTACATAAGCAGGCTACTTTAAAAACAAGTATGTTAATTAATTAACAGATTATTGTTAAGAAATAAAGTAAATATAGCTGCAAAACGTACAAGAAAATATAAAGTAATAAAGGGGGAAACAGACAATTGCAAGTATAACTGATGTATGGTAAGATAAAAAAAAAAATAAGAATCAAGCAGACTTTAAACTTAAAGAAAATCATAATTAACATTTTGTGGGAGCATTTACACTTACATAAAACCTAGATTAAAGGAATTATTCACCCTGAAAAAGATCATTGTTGTTACTTGCACACCTTCACAAATCCGTTTAAAATCCTTCCAATGCAACAAAACAGATGGAAAGGTTATCAATGAATAACCACTTATTATAATTCAGACCGTTTCTCACAAAAAGCTATCATACAGTGACCAAAGACTGTAATATGGACCATATATTTACTGAAATCTTGACATATGATACAAGTTGTTCACAAGAGCTCTCGGACTCACCTTGCTTAGCTTTTCTCCGTCACTATGCGGGATGAGTGTTTTCAGAGACTGGAAGCCAGCGTTGATGCTCTGCATGCGCCGGCGCTCGTTACTGTTGGCGATTTCCCGCCGAATACGCCGCTCCTGGTCCCGCGCCGTCTCTGGCGTGAGGGGAATGTTTGCTAAGCTGTGTAGAGGAGACATTACAACACTTTGGTATACTTTAAAAGTATAATTATTACATTTAACCTCATAGGACATAACGGAGGATGTATTATCATGCACTTAAAGAAATTGCAAAAACATGTTAAAATGGTATATAATTAAAATCCATGCCATTTGATCACTATATTGAAACCCTGTGTTATTTAAATAAAACTAATGTACTTCAAAAGAATTCCTTGGTACTTCCATACCATGATCATTTCCCCCATTTTAAACTTGAGATGTTTTGTTTTCGGACAATGTGTCTGAAATGTAAACACTGAGATTCAAAGAAAGTGTTCAATGAACTCTTTTTGTAAGTTTTGCTTGCATCACTAAAACAGGATGCAACCTTGAAAGAGAGAAACATCGGAGTGCGAAGCAGAAAACATTGACTTTCCTGAGTGCTCATTGAAGCCCATTGTCTCAAAATTCGAGCCCCTGGAAATCTCTGCCTAGCACGATCACACACATGCTTTGGCCGAGGAAATCAAACCCTAATTGAACTTCCTCCCTGTCTGGGCATCTCACGGGGTATCTCTGGAAAGCCTCTCTTATCAGCAGCGCCTCAGCTGCATGAGGACAAACATGGGGAACAATTGTGAGAGGAGAGAGAGAGAGGTTTCCCTGCTCGCTTCCTTACGTCCAAGCGGCTCGAAACCCAGCAAACAGATCCAGTGCCAAAATCACAACTAGAGCCAACTGTGGAACGAGAGATACGGTCAGATCAGCCGTTTCCAGCCATATGCACTGAATGTGACCCAACTTCTTTTATGCATGAAAATAAACTAGTCAAAAGGGAGTTTAAATCTCAGTTTTGGGTGAGAGACTTGCATGTGTGTAATTAAAGCTGCCACTTAAAATAAAACATTTATAACAGTAAATTGAAATACAAGTTTTATATTAAATAGAAATCAAACTAAATTAAATTGCATAATTTAAAATAATATTTTAATAATAAAAATAATAGTAATTACTTAATTATACTTAAAATTAATAATAATTTACAACTAATGTTTTAATAATACTTAAAAATATATATATTTAATAATTATAATAACAAATTTGATTAAAGTTGACTAAATTGACATGATTTATGACAAGATTGATAAAATATTACTGAACACTGCTCATGTGTCTGGGTGTTTTTACACAATATGAAATAAATTAACTGCTATTAAAAATAATAATAACAATCTGCATCCCTCAGTTTAAATAAGTATGTTAGAACTATTAAAGAGTGAACAACTGCCTTTGCTTTCTACATTGTCATAACACAGACAAATTGAGCACAAACATACCGAAGACCATACGCATCATCTGTATGCGATTTACTTTGGGAGATAAACTACAATTCCCAGAACGCCCTGCGTTAATCGGCTCACTGGCCCCGCCCCCTTCTGAGAATGGATCGCAGACGCATTGACGGGGCCTTACTTCAACAGCATACACACCCCCTTATTAAAATAACACCAGTTATTAAATTTACTAACCTCTAAATACCCCATATTCCACTCACAATGGGCCGAAACTGTAACATCGAGCGAGATAATCAACATTCTACCTGGCCTAAATAAAAAACATCGTGTTCGCGGATGATACGGTCCGCCATTACAACAATGCGCTTCCTCCGTCCATGCGGCAGCACCGACGCAGTCCAAATATCATTTGATCTCTCTCCCGCCGCACGCACGGCGAGATTTCTCGAGCTTAACGCCCAATTCAGCCTCGTATGTGGGGAATTCTCGCATGCAATGGCAGTCTGGAGACTTTTAACACTTAATAGCAACGAGAAACAGACGACGCCAAATGCACGAGCCACAAGCATGGCCGCACTGCCCACAATAACTTAAGCCCCAAAAACACGCGAACTCGAGCCCAAACGCACTTCTAATCCACAAACCCCTATATATGACGACAAATTCACTGGTGGGACGAATAAAGCGCGGTTTGCTATATTAAATACACGCGCGAGCCCAGCAGCGTGGTGTCTGTGTGTATGCATGCAACCACGTGGTTTGTGTTTGTTAGACACAAAATGCATCGATTTCGCGGAGATATTTCATAGGTAACACTGACCTGGCAAGCCAGGGGGCTTCCATAGACCCCCGCGAGATGTTTAAACTTTAGAAAACCGACTCTCGCGCGGGTTCTGTCCCTCTTAAGCCACTAGATAGGCGCATGTACACAATAACACTGAAATCATGCATGCATGTTACTCTCGTAGTAGCGCAGCTGCTGTTGGCGCGCTATTAAAGAAACGCAAACATATGTGTGCACATTTATTAAAGGGGCTCTCACATACCTGCACAAGCCCCCTATGACTTCTTTCTCGGTTTTCCTGAAATGTTGCAAGGAGGGCACCTTCTGAGCTGGCACCATGAAATACTCCATGCTTCTCTCCAGCTCTGGCTCCTCGATTCTTCTCGTACTTTATCGGTTTAAAAACAAAACGGCTTTTTCGTGTCTCTTTCTCATTTAAGAAGCAGAGCTGTGCGTGTCCTGCCGATATGGGGCATGAGCGCGGAAGATGAGTGTTGAGTTGTAAGGTTACTCTGCTCTTCCAGCTGATGGGGTTCCCTCGTAGTGTGTGAGTGTGTGTGTGGCGCGCGCTCGCTCTCTTTCCCTCCCTCCTTCTGCATGTGTGTGTTTGCAGCTGATCGGATGTCTTTCAAGGCGGGAAACAGCTGGTAGGAATCACACACAGTACTGCATTACCAAAAAGCCTCCTTCCGCCGAACAGGAGGACTTGCATGTAAACAAAGGAGTATTGCAACAGCGACCATGTTCTCCTGAAACCAGTTTCATGCTGATTGCACGACAGAAAGGGTCTTGTAATGGATGCATTTAAATATCCGCCTCGTGTGCAGTAACATTCTGTGCATAAATGGGTCGTATGCGTTAAATATAGTGTTTCTATATATTGATTGCACGTAAATATATAGTTGGTTAATGAACCTAAATATTAATTAAAGCATTATACATATCTTAAAATAGTGACGTAGATCTGATATGGTCAGTGCATGTACATTTAGTAAGCTTTTTTTTAATCATCCTTCTTTTTATTTACATTAAATAAGTTTACCTAACTTATTAAAGCATTAACCTAAATAGAAATCAATGCACGCATATTAAAATATGAATCTACGTGTTGCATACTAATATAAAAATATTGATCAATATCTATTACAACGATCAGAGCATGCAAACAGGTAATATTTAGCTTTTATTTATTCCTTTTGTTACAGAATTACTGATATGTTAACATACAGGTTATATATTTTGTATAAGCTAGATTTTATTTATATGTATATTTTTCAAAGCAATAATCATGAAAACTATGGGCGCACAAAGCAATGCATGCATATCTTCTGTCTGAATCTGTTTTTATAAGATTATTTCATGGGCGCGTTTGGTTTTAGAGCGAATGTAAATGCAAACACGTTTAAAATCAATGCACGATTAAATTCATAAAGAATGATAATGTCGCTCTAGGTCTGTTATGATGCTTGGTTAATATAAATAGGCTCTTTTTCTTTGACTCGGGGTGAAACATGCGGGATCAGCTGATCATGCTGCAGGGCTTTACAACACAAGAGAAGAGAAGAGAAGAGAAGAGAAGAGAAGAGAAGAGAAGAGAAGAGAAGAGAAGAGAAGAGAAGGCTGACACTCACACACCATTTTGGGTGCATGAAAGTTGTAGTTGAAGGAGGAGGAACAGGAGTTACCTAATCGCGTGCTCGAAGCACAAATTAAATCACACACTCAGACAAAATGGGAGCGGTCATGAAGAACCCGGAAATGTGTTTGACTGTGACTCAAGCACACACAGACTGTGTAAAAACAGGACTCAAACACACGCCGAGGGCGAGATCGTGAACGAACATGTGGTATATGAACACAAACTTATGGAGGAAACGACACTGTTTACATATTTCTTCTGTTACAAGTTCTGCGTGTTTCTGTGAGGATGCTTTGAAACACACATAGTTAAAAGTGCTATACAAATACATTTGAACTTTAAGGAATTAATACGTCCTTTTTAAAAAAAATGTGATTTACATCAGTAAAATAATATTTGGTATTATAATACATTGATATATATTTTTTATATAATTTTCGGTCACACTTTATATTAGGTGCCCTTAACTACTATGTACTTAACATTCAAATGAATAATTTTGAACATGTTTTCACTTGTATTGTATTAAAAAGACTTGTATGTAATGCATGTAACTTGTATGCATGTAAATACATCTGTAACTAATTTCTGTAATAACATTTATAATTACACTGTTGGGTCATCCCTTACACCTAAAACCCACTCTGAAACCTACCCATACTACCAAACCTTACCCCATCCCACCTCAAAAGTAGCAGTGTTTTGCAATACAATATGAACACAATAAGTACATGGTATTTTATTTTATTTTTTTATGTAAGTATATAGTAGTTATAGGGCCACCTTATATAAAGTTGGACCTAATTTTCTAATAAAATATTTTTATTATTAATTATTTAGTTGCAGCCTAGGAAAAATTCCCACTCTTTAATACTACAGATTACTTTATTTAAGGTTGGGATTGTTTTGGAAATAATTGTACATAATTCTGCACAGAATGATTTTAGGAGACGCCCTAGCAGTTGGTAATAAATGAATAGACTATAAAGGAGAAAGACATACGTCTTATACAAATAAGGTCAAATTTAAATAATAACAAAAATATTTAATAGAATAAATGATAGCCTAGGAACTGGTTAAGCTTTATCTGAATAATAAAAGGCAATTTTTTTTATAAATAAAAACGGCTACTAATGCAGAGGTTAATAGTTAATAGTTAAAATGATGATTATAGTCACTGCTAAATTAGATCTTTTATTACAGGTTTTTATTGGCCTACCTCAGTGATCCTCAAATCTGGCTCGAGAGATCCAGTTTCCTGCAGAGTTTAGCTCCGACTCTAATTAAACACACCTGCCTGTGATTTTCTAATGATCCTGAAGACACTGATTAGCAAACTCATGCATGATTGATTAGGGTTAGAGCTAAACTTCGCAGAAAAAGTGGATCTCGCAAGCAAGATTCGAGGATCACTGGCCTACATCACATAATCAAATATTGTAGAAATGTGCTCATATGTAACCCTGGAGCACAAAACCCGTCAGCACAGGTTTATTTTGAGCAGTAGCCATCAATACATTGTATGGGTCAAAATTATAGCTTTTTCTTTTATGCCAAAATCATCAGGATTATTAAACTCATGCTCCATCAGGTTACTCTGTAATTTTCCTTCTGTCAAAACTTAATTTATGATTATGCATTGCTAAGAAGGTGATTTTTTTTTTCAATATTTTGATTTCTTTGCACCCTCAGATTCCAGATATTTAAATAGTTGTATCTCAGGCAAATATTGTCATATCCTAACAAACTGATTAAAAAAAATTTAAAAATTGCCCCTTATGACTGGTTTTGTGGTCCAGGGTCACATAATTGTTTTGCTTTCGGTCTATTTCTCCATCTGTCTGAATCCACAGAAACAGTATCTTCTATTTGTCCCCCTTAATATCAACTTGAAATGAACAGCTCACATATGTACAGACATACTTAATACTATTTTATAGAATATTTCTTTCTGTCCTCATGCTGAGTATGTGCTGCTTTGGGCAGCTGCCATCTAGTGTTCACCCTGTTCAGCTCAGTACCACAATCAAAACTGACTGAGATTTTGATGATTAGAGGAGATCAATTACAAAAGGAAATGTCAAATATTTAAAAATAACTAGGTTAAAATAAAGTAAACGATTAGGGTATGAGAAAATATGATTCTGTGTTATACTATGAAGGACTATTAGTCAAATCAAACTTTAAATTTAACTTTTAATACCAGCTCAACAAAATGTATACAAACATGGCAAATTAAATCCTTGTTATGATATAGTGCACACCTCGTGGCTTAATTATTTAATTAATGGTCCGTTCACTAACCACCACTAAAACTTTCTTCTAAAATCAAGCAAAAACTCAAATTTACCTGGAAGATGAAACCTCAGCAAATGTTTCCTGAGCATACATTGTTTTTTTGTTTTTTGTTGTTGTTGTTTTTTTACTATTGACTACTATTGTATTCAGATTGTTCACTGAAAGGTCTTTTTTTGGGAAATCAAAAATGGTTCCTCTATGGCATCATTGCTTTTGGAACCTTTATTTTTAAGAGTGTATACGATAAAAGTCAGTGGAGTCCAATGGGTTTTTGACTCCAAATATCCTTTATACAGGTTTGGAATGACATGAGGATGAGTGAAGGATGACAATTTCCATTTTAACATCCACACTCATAAATTCTATGTTTTGGCATTTAGAATTTTTATTTTCATATCAATTTTAGTTTTGCATATTTTAATATTTGAATTTTAATATGCATATCAGTAATAATATAATATAATATAATATAATATAATATAATATAATATA
The DNA here is from genome assembly GCF_003368295.1 of Carassius auratus. Classification (NCBI taxonomy): domain Eukaryota; kingdom Metazoa; phylum Chordata; class Actinopteri; order Cypriniformes; family Cyprinidae; genus Carassius; species Carassius auratus. The sequence continues at coordinate 8,974,609 of NC_039293.1, read as the reverse complement.
ATATATACATTATTATTATTATATCTTGCTATACATAATGTTTCTTAAAACAATTTATTCTATATATTCTTTCGTTGGAAATAGGCAAATGCTTTTTTAAATTATAATATTATTTATTATAAAACAATTATTAAATTATTTTAAAATTAGTGTGTAAGTAATTATATAAAAGAAACTATAATAATTAAAATACTTATTTAAATTTAGTTCAATTACATGATCAAAATATATGATGTATGACATATAATATATATCTATAATATAATTATCCATGATGTAATACACCAATAAAGAAACATATTTCAAGTATCGACTTGAATCTATTACATACTATATTATAAATGATAAAAATATATATTATAAAACGTATATAATACTAGCTATATTATTATGAATAATCTCAAAGAAATGAAGCAAGAGTTTTCTTTGTGCTAGAGCAATGAATAGATCTGAGGGAAGGGTCCAAGGAGGTAATGTTTATTAAGGCTTCGGCGATAAAAAGCTTTATTACCATGCCAATATAAATGTTGAGCGCGCTGGAGGGAGCAAGGGAGGGGAGCTTGTTTGGACTGGAGCCGAGGCCGGCCTCCTGAGCGCTGGAAAGGGCGGAGCAGCACACATGCGCTGAGCTGGCAGAGCCACAGTCAGTCAGGGCTGATCCCTCCGCCCGCTGCGCCCGAGGAGAGGAGAGGAGACACGGACAGGCTCGAGTCCGGGGTGCTGGAGACCCACCTCACCACACACTGTCTCCAAGGACAACATTAAGGCACCAGGACTGGAAAAGACCTGAGGAAATCGCGAACCCGACACGGAGACACCATCCGGACACGAAGCTGAAAAGGGGGACGTCTCCTCTCCATCGCCTTTTGCGCACGACCACCCATTAAAAACCCCTGTGGATCAGCGCCGCACGCAAGCGATGCACCTTGATGCCAAGACAACGATCACTCCGATCGGTTTCTGTTTGTTTTTTTAGCGTGTCCTTCTTAAGCAGTCATTCCAGAGTCGATAATAACAGTACGGACACTGTGTTGACACACACACACACACACACACACACACATGCATGCATTTAACGGGTTTCTTCTTCATGAGAATATCCTCATGGCCTGAAACTGACATAAACTACTAAATCCGTCGCATTCACTCTGGATTGACGCCTTTTTTTAATCTTCGCAAGTCTTGTGCTTTCTGCTTTCCGAACACTGTCACGCGTGTCCAGACAACAGTCTGATGCTCTCAGACAGCAGTAGATTATTCAGTCACTGGTGACAGTGCCCTTTTTGCGTAATCTGCCGGGCCTTGCTTTAAAACTGACTCCTTATTTTGCAACCCAAGGGAACTTGAGCAAACATCCCCTCTGGAAAGTTCAAGGTGGAGACCAGTGCTGGGCCATAACACATCCAGGAGGTTTTACAGAAGGTAAGCCAGTCTTATGAACTCAGATGGCACTGGAACCTTGCATCATTGATCTCCAGTGCATTGCCGTGCCAACATAAGCATGCATATTTAGTTCTGTCCAGCGAGCACGGTCACTCAGTGTAGCAGAAAGACCCTGACCTATTTACCAAGAGTGTGTTCTCGGTTTATGCCCCAGTCTGTGTGATTTCTTAGGAGTTGTAGTCCCTCAAAGAATGAGAAACGATGCTTGGGCTATAATGCACTTTAACAACAGACAGCATGTCTGGAGGCATGTGTTAAATCTAGCATCATGTGATGAGTTTGTTGTGGTTTTCTTATTCTAGACAATAAATACTTCAGATGGTGCAGGATGCAAATTAAATACTACACACGGGGAAAGGTGCGTGTGCAAAAAATGGAAAGATTGCATGCGAATATGATGCATTCTGGCAAAGTTACTGTTATTGTCTATAGTGGTTGAGGCCTGGACATAAAGCAGTCATCATCCAATTAGGCGATTCCAGTGTCCCTGCGCTTAATTGTGAGCACATTGAGATGTGGGTTGGAACGGAGCCCATCCTCATTGGCTGCTACACATGGGGCCATTGATAAAGAAGATGCCTGCCAGGACATAGTTAACCAACTGAGGGGGGCTTCTCGGACAAAAAGCGGTCTTGAATAAAACTTGTGCATGGGGTTGATTTATGACTGAGCTTAGAGGTGATTGCTTTCATTGAAGCCCAAGCTTGTGTAGTTTGTCCAATGGATTGCATGATATTTGACCTCTTCATGTTGTGCTTTTGTGTTTAGCAATGCATGCACTGTTGAAATCACTGTCCGAATTGCATTGAGGTGCCCCTAAAGTGACCCGAACTCGCCAGATGGCATACTTTGGTGAAATCCAGGCCTTTTAAGAAACAGAAAGCAGTGTGTGTATGTGCACAGCTTTCTGCCTTATGCCGCTGTGCAAACATCTCATATTATTGCCATTGCGTCCTCACTTCACTGTGTGCTCTCCTCCAGCTGTGCATGCTGGTGACGACTTGTTTTTTCGCTGTGTGAACCGACGGCTCCGCGATAGGGCTGCCTGTTCACGGCATACTGGAAAGAAAGACTTCTGGCTCGCATATGGAGTGAAGCTCCATAAGCTAAAGCAGAGCTGAACGTTGCAGAAATCCGAGATCTTGGCACGCAGAGACTTTGGCGTACTTTTGTGAGGGGTCTGGCCAGTGAATATACCACTTGTTCCTCTCGATGCTGAGAATGGTTTGCCAAATATGACCCACCCTGAAGCGCTTCTGTGAATTCATGCCCATTACGCTCTCTAATGCTCAGTGACTAAAGAGGGGCCCCAGCCTGGTCTTTACTCAAAACATGGGGCCAAATGGAGAGAATATGCAAGGCTTAGGAGACGTTCTTATGTGTGCATGCTGCGAGGCCTAAACACAACCTTTGACAAAAAGACCAAAAGGAGTGCTTGGTTTGTGTTTGAAGATGTTTGGGAGAGTTTTACCCATGAATCAGTGCACTGCCAGCATCACGATCAAACACTGGCTCTATAAAACTCCAAAAAAGCTCCATAAAATTTGTGCACTATATGCAAAATCTTCTCAAGAAAATCTTCAGTCATTATTTGCTCATTCTCAAGTTGTTCCAAACACCACAGAAGAAGTTATTTAAAAAAAGAATTGTTCTCACTCTTAAAAATAAAAGTTCTTTATTGGCATCTATGGTTCCAAAAAGAATCAGTGGAATCTTTCAATACCACAAAATGTTCTTTATAGTAGAAAAATGGTTCCTTTAAGAGCTGTTCACTGAAAGGGGTTTGGGGGCTAAAATGTGCAGTATTGGGGGTTCTCCAGGACCAGGATGGGAACCACTGCTCTATGGCATACATTACTTATTTTGCATACAATAAAAGTCAATCGAGTCAAATGGGTTTTGGACTCCAAATATCTTCCATACAGGTTTGGAATGACATGAGGGTGAGTAAATGTTAATTTTCATTTTAACATCCACACTCTTAAAAATAATGGTTCCATCCAACACATGCAATAAAATAGCCATTTTGGGTTCCCTAAAGAATGTTTCAGTGAAAAACCATTTCTTCTTAATGTGAAGAGCATTTTAGAAATCTTAAGAACCTTTTCCCCCATTATAAAGAAAACTTAAAGAATTATAAAGAAAACTGTGTAATGCAAAGTTTTTGTGGACGTTAAAGCTTCTTTTATGGAACCATTGATAGAACCTTTACACATGGAACCTTTCCATTCCTCAAAAGGTTCTTTGGAAAAATGGGGATCTTCAAAATGGTTCTTCGGTGGCATCACTGTGAAAACCACCTTTATTTTTGAGTGTCCTTCAGATTAAATTTAAATCCATCTATTCAGAGCATTTTTTGGACTTTCGCCATTACGATGAATGGGACTCTTGATAGCCTCTTCTGAAAACAGATCTGGAGAGACATGAGTAAATAATGTCAGAATTTAATTTTGAGTGTTTATATTTGTGCCATTTTCTGTGGGTTAAGTGCACCAAAAGTGCATTCTTGGGTGTCTGTGCTGGTTGTTAAATATCTAGTAGCACCAAGTAATTTGCTTTATGGTTTTTTGGAAGCCACAATTAAACAACCCTTAAGGTATTTAGAGGCTGCAACCCATACAGGGCATTCAGCCTTCACACTGACACCCCTGATCCTCCACATGGGCTAGATTTACAACCTCAGGACAGGAGGATTCGGCAATGGAAGCGAGAGTATTGAGAGTATGAGATGGTCTCAGTGATGGGAATTTCAGAGTCTTCTGCATTACTTCAGGAAAGAGACAGCTGACATCTACTTGGAATAAATGTTTAGCATTTGCTAAAAGGTGGGAGGAGGGTCTGGGGAGGTCAGTTCGGCTGGGAATTCAACAGAGACAGGAGGAAAAGTCCTGGAACGTGGACAGAGATTCTGGTAAAATTCCAGCTTCTACACTCTTAAAAAAAATAAAGGTTCTATTTCTGCATCAATGGTCCCATGAAGAACCTTTAACATCCATGGAATCCTTTAAATGCACTCAGGGTTCTTTATAGTGGAAAAGCTAAGAAAAACTGTTATTTTAAGAACAGTTCACAAAAAGGTTCTTTGGGGAACCGAAAATGGTTCTTCTATTAAAAAAATCAATTTTGGAACCTTTATTTTTTTATAGTGTGATCTACTAAACCTGACATAAATATTGTTGGCACTTTGACAAATGGCTTTTGTTCCAGTGCTATAAGTCCATTTGGATAAAAGCATCTGCTAAATGTGACTGTTTATTGCAGTTCCAGAAAAGCTGTTTTTTAATGCTTTGAAATGCCACAAAACACTGTTTAAAGACAGTTGTGCAGAAAAGGGCTGCACAAACAAACTTTCACCTGGGCTGATAGGAGTGCAGAGACCCTGAGTCATACACTCATACACTGAGACCAGTGAAACCACCCTCTCTCGCTGGGCTTGGACCATGCATTCTTCTGCAACCACTAATCACAGCGTGGCCTCACCGTTTCCTCTTGGAACGTTTCGCTAACGTCCTCCCTGCTGCGTAGAGCCCGGTCCCGCCCCAGCCCGAGGACCCCTCGCTCTCTTTCTCTCTACCCCCTCGGCACCTTCACAGGACACCCGAGGATGGGCCACGCCACCCGTCCCTGCACCTCTGAGCCGCCAAAGGCCTGGTGCTCCAAAATAAACACAGACCGAGTTCTGCATCCACACACTTTCCACTTTATGTTTTCTTTGATGTCTTTCAGCCACTTACTTTCTCCTTACGACCACTGCAAAATAATGAGGGGAAATTTGACATAAAAAAATAATTAACAGAACAAGAAAAGAGACCCCAAGAAGTCCTTAGGTCAAAGGTCAGGAGTTTATGTAGTTTAATTAGATATTTATTAATTTAAAATTTCAAAATTTTAAGTGACTTATTAAAAAACTAATTAAACTATATATTTACACACATTCATATATTTATATATATATATATATATATATATATATATATATATATATATATATATATATATATGTGTGTGTGTGTGTGTGTGTGTGTGTGTGTGTGTGTGTGTGTGAGATTTTTTTTCCCATTTGAAATGCTTAAATATAATAAAATCAGTTATATATTAATACAATTGAGCTAATAGTTCATGAAGCTACATAAAGAACAAGCCCATATTAAGAGAGTTTTAGTTCAAAATTTCCACTAAAGTCAAATTTAGTTTACTTAATTTCCACAATTTTCATTTGAACTCCATAGTTTGATTATTATTTGATGGGGAAGATAGTACTAGTAACAAATGGAAAAGTGTGTTCAAACGTGACTGCTGGTATTGTACATCGACATAAGCTCTTGAAAAAGTGACCAATAAAGTTGAAGAAACATGAGAGCAGTCTTTGCCACATGACTCTGAATCGCAGGGCCACATCACCACCATTGTTTTCCAACTGTAAGCTGTTAGCAATAAGCAGCGCGCTGGATCGTGACGGGCCAAGGGCTTCAGCAGTTAAACTGGAAGCACAGCTGGCTTTTATTATTATTTACTTGCAAAGCCAACAGCTTGCAATACAGCCACAATAACGCGACTGGAACACAATAAGTTCATAAGACTGCTGTAGGAAAAGGAAAGAGGGCAGGGGAGGTAAAGCATTTCAGAAAGAGAAACAAGGCTCTCTCAAGTCTGGGCCTGGACTTGGCTCCGTGTCCGGGCAAATTCATTCCCGTCAATGTGTGTGAGAGTCCCAGACTGCTGCCTTCTTTCCCTGATCCACTGTTCCCTGCAGTTACTCTACAGCTGTACATCTCCAGCAGCACGTCTTGAGTTAGAAGTGAATGATCGTGCGTTCGGTCTTATTAGAAAGTGGTCAGAGGATACGACTCTTTTCCAGTCCTCCTGTCCCGCTGCTCTCGTATCTCTGTTAACTTTGGCACACGGCTTGAACGGGAATCTTTGGTACTTTCTGTCAATTCTACGGTGAATTATAGCTCATTTTCAGAGCAAGAGGAGTGTTTCCTTCGATATGTGGTTGAAAGGACGCTGTTAAAGCTTCAATGCATTCACTGCAACTGCTTTTGTGGAACAGCTGACGAGATAAAGAGACACTTTATTGATTACTTAGGAGGAATTTAGCCTTAGAAGAAAGTGATTTGTTTTGGAAACTTCGGACTAGACCATACCTCTACTATTATTCAAAGGTTTGGGGTCAGTAATATAAGAAATTAATACAGAAATTCAGCAAGGATGCATTAAATGAATCAAAACTGGCAGTAAAGACATTTATAATGTTACAAAGGATTGCTATTTCAAATAAATGGTGTTTCTAGTCATCAAAATATATTTTTAAGCATATTTAAATATAAAACTGTTATTTGAAACTGTAATAATATTTCACAATGCTACAGCTTTTTTTTTACTGTATTTCTGGCCAAAATAAGTGGAGCCTTTGGTGAGTATAAAATACTTTTTCAAAAACATAAAAAATAAATAAAAAAATACTGTTACTGAACTGTACTCAGTATAAATAATATTACTTATATTAAATATATATATTAAGAATAAAACAATAAAATATCTGGTCTAAAAATCTATCTAAAAATAATTAAAAGCATAAATAAATGTACAGAAAGACATTATTTTCATTATATGCACCAATAAAACAACAAAAATACTAAACAAATATTTAGCAACATAAAACAGTTTAATATATATTAAAAACTTATGTTATTTATTTATTTTTGTTCTGCTGCAAATGAATCAAATCAGAGTTGATTCATTGAAACAATCAGTTTGAAGTGATTCACAGGAATGAATCCAACTCGCCGCTTGTTACTAAATCAAAGACTCTATTAAAATGTTTAAGTCTTAAAAAGAGTCCCAAAACAAGGGTCATGAAACGAATATCATGTCTTTAAGAAAACTTAATGAGGAAATAAAAAGTGCAATAAAATCACTGCAGTATTAAAAAAAAGAGCACGATATTTTTTCCCCCAAAACCAACCAGAAAGTTATATTGATAATTTCAGTCTTCTGATGATACAGAATGTCATTTATTCGTAGTTATTGTAAATATGAAGCAGTAAAACAGTAAAATATCTAGTCTAAAAATTAATCGAAAAATAATCAAAGCAAAAAGTGTTCACTTCAATATTTTATTTATTATATTCGCCTATCTAAAAAATGCTAAACATAAATTTTTAGCGATATTTAAATAGTTAATATTTGAAAACCTTCTGAGAACACTTTTTATGTTTTGAGGCAAATGAATCGAATCAGAGTTGAGTTGATTCATTGAAACAATGTGCATTACAAATAGCTGCAATAAAACTGCATACCTCTGTTATGTTCATGTTATGTACGTTCTATAAATCTGCTTGGCTCTGAAATGTTTGTTGTTTTGCACGCCAAACTATCAGTCCATCTCTCCCACTGAGATGAAGCTTTATAGCTACACGCTCCTCCCGTCTCTCTCCGGCTCTGTCCCCTGTTTGCTCTCTCTGACGGAGACCGAAGATGAAAGGCCCTTCGTGTTTGGGAGGAGCCTGCCGCTCAGCTGAGGAGATAAAGGGTGAGAGAAAGAGGGAAGGAGGGGGAAATCCTGTCGTGTTGACCTTGTCTGGCTGCCAGGCCTCGGAGGGGGCCGAGTGTTGAGGGGAGGGCGGCTCGCTTTGAGAAAACAGGCGCCCCATGCGAGGGGAACGAGAGAACACAGGAGCACAGTGAGGCTGGCAGAGACACAGACGGGAAGAAGAACAGAGGCAAAGAAAATAAAAGAGCGTGTGTGTGTTTGTGTGTGTGTGTGTGCAGGTGTCTGAAAGGGAAAAGAGGAGCAACGACGGCAACATCAGCAGAGGTCTAGTAACTACCAGGGTCCATTATGTCGTCCAACGACTCGTAAAGAAGTATTTATAAGACAATAAACATTAATTTGTGGTTTTCAGGGCCAGATTGTTGTCCTGCCAGGTCCCTAGACACACATTTCGGACCCTCAGTTACTTTTGGCCATTTCAAAATATGTGGTTTGAGGTTTTCAAACTAAATAATTTCGTATATAAAAACAAAAATGTAATATCTTAAAAAGTTACTATGGATTATCTTAAAAATTATAAACATATATAATTACAAACACATATCATATAAAATATATATTTAAAATATTTTAATATATGTGTTCATAAATATAATTTAAATGTAAAAAAAAAAATATATATATATATATATATATATATATATTCATATACATACACATATATAATAAATGTTTTAATTTCAATTTAGTTTGTAGTAAGACAGCATTGTCTATCCTTAATTAGACATTTTATTTAGATGCATAACGTCAAAGAAGAAATTTTTTAAAATAATATTTTGTATGTTTTTCATACTATTCCAAACTATTATTATTAAACACAGGAAAGACAAATGAACACCTATATATATATATATATATATATATATATATATATATATATATATATATATATATATATATATATATATATATATATATATATATATATATATGTGTGTGTATATGCTGACCCCAGTTTGAGCACTCGTCACTATGGTTAAATGTCAAATTATTAATAATAATAATACTAATTTTAAATATTCTAAAAAAATGTTTTTACTTGCATGTCCTGTTATCATTAACAGTCATCAGAGAACTGTGAACATATGAATGTGTTTTTAAATTATTGAAATATTTTCGTTCTGAACAATCACCAGCGCGCCTGATTTGCAATCACTTCAGTTTGTCAACTAATTACATTCCTCTGTTCTGAGTTTCCTTCGTCTTCCTGTTTTCGTTCTATCACAATGTTTGGGTTTCGAGAACCGAACAGCGGCCCCGCCTCCCGCTCCCAGGAACCGTCCCGTCGGCTCCAGCCCGGCACACAGGTGTCCATCAGCAGAGGAATCCTGGCCAAATGAGAAACTCAGCACAGCACTCAATCACATGCACCGCCGGGATCCCCACAGCACTGACGTCCCTTGAGGCCGAGCGACTGAGAGTCACAGCTCCTATCAAATTACACCTGATTTCAGCTTAACTGCTTTGTGCACCCATCCTAGGCTTTTCAGTCCAAGAAAAGGGGTTTTTTGAGCCTCTCATGTGGCGCTGCTGTAATATTTAGGATCCAGGAAATGAGTGCAAGTCTAAGACGGCAACTCCCAAAATGTGAAGTATACCCACTGCGCCCAGTGTTGGCCCGAACTCAAAGCGCAGACGGTCTGCTGGATGTTTTATGCCTCTTATAAAAGCGAGAGCCCCTCGAGTGGCTAGGCTCACATTTGTCACGACATTCGCTACAGCAAACTGAAATATAGCAGAAGGTTGAGTTTTCATGTGCTTGTTAGCTCCCGTAAATCTGCGGCTGGGAGTCTGTTAACGCTGTGGGATGGAAGGGAACGCCAGACCCTCACTTTATGCCCAGACGTTTGCCAGTCTCAAACAGACCCCAACCAGACATGGGACCTCTTGAGTTTCCTGACAATCTCATTTGTATTTAAATGGTTAGTTCACTGAAAAAATATTTACTCACCCTCATGTCCATCCAAAATCTCATATGCTTCTGCAAAAGAATGAAAAAAATAATTCGGCAGTTTTCACCCATCCAGTGAATTTCAATGGGACCTGAAATTCTTCAGACTTCTTTTCAAAACACAATCACTTAGTATGATGTACAGACTGAAATGTAAGCCTTTATTCACTTTTGAATCAAATAACTGATCAATGCACATATACAGAGACTAAACAAAAAAGGCAGCGACTTTCAATGTCAGCTGACATTAAATCTAATTTGTTCTGGCATGTCACATGACCAAATGTCATGCATTTCACGTGACCAAACATGTCATGACCTTTGAGGTTTGTGTCATCATATTTAGTGCAGTCTTTGGGCCCTATTTTAATGATCTAAACACATGGTCTAAAGCGCAAGGTGCAGGTGCACTTAGGGTGTGTCCGAAATCTGCTATTTAAACAATGTGGCACAGGACGTGAAAATGATAACTGTCGGGCTGAAACTAGAAAAAAAACACTTGTGCTACGCCTAGCACCGCATTGCACGGTGTTTATGATAAGGCCCTTTGTATGCATGTGCTGATCAGTGTTTTGGTTTGATTTGAATGTGAATAGCTTCAATTATGATCTGTTCATCATGCAAAGTGACCGTGTCTCTTCAGAAGACTTATACAGCGGTCAGGTCATGTGAATAAATTTCACACTATCTTCTTATCCCTTTAAAGATTCAAAGTCCTGGAGTTGGATTCACAAAAAAAATGTCTTCCTATTTTGTAACTTTAAAATAAAGTGAGGAATACTTGTATCATCAAAAACATTTCATAAGAATGATCTTAACCTAAGAAGAATTAGAAATTTCTGAAAATAATTTTCTTAAAAGTCTTCAACTAGTCTTAAATCCTCAAAGGTAAGATATTATGAATATGAAGATTTAATAAATTTTGTGGTTTGTCAAAGGACAAACATTTTGAAGAATTTGAATAATTAAATAAATTGTTAAAATTTGAATCATTATAAATCATTGTAAATAATATTTCCTAAATTTAGAGTTGATCTTAAAAATAGTTTACATTTAAATAACAAATTGAGAATTTATATATATAAAAAATCATTATAAATAACTCAAGGTTAGGGTTGATGTTAAAAAACATAAATAATGAAGTCAGGATTGTTCTTTAAAAATCATTGTAAATAACAAAGTTAGGGTTGATCCTTAAAAAGTATCGCAAATTAAAGTTAGGGTTGATCCTTAAAAAGTGTCGCAAATAACAAAGTTAGGGTTGATCCTTAAAAAGTATCGCAAATTAAAGTTAGGGTTGATCCTTAAAAAGTATTGTAAATAACAAAGTTAAGGTTGATCCTTAAAAAGTATCGCATATTAAAGTTAGGGTTGATCCTTAAAAAGTATCATAAAGTAAAGTTAAGGTTGATCCTTAAAAAATATTGCATATTAAAGTTAGGGTTGATCCTTAAAAAGTATCGCAAATAACAAAGTTAAGGTGGATCCTTAAAAAGTATCGCAAATAACAAAGTTAATGTGGATCCTTAAAATGTATCGCAAATAACAAAGTTAGGATGGATCCTTAAAAAGTATCGCAAATAACAAAGTAAGGGTTGATCCTTAAAAAGTATCGCAAATAACAAAGTTAGGATTGATCCTCAAAAAGTATCGCAAATAACAAAGTTAGGGTTGATCCTTAAAAAGTATCGCAAATAACAAAGTTAGGGTCGATCCTTAAAAAGTATCGCAAATAACAAAGTTAGGGTTGATCCTTAAAAAGTATTGCAAATAACAAAGTTAGGGTTAATCCTCAAAAAGTATCGCAAATAACAAAGTTAGGGTGGATCCTCAAAAAGTATCGGAAATAACAAAGTTAGGGTGGATCCTTAAAAAGTATCGCAAATAACAAAGTTAGGGTCGATCCTCAAAAAGTATTGCAAACAACAAAGTTAGGGTTGATCCTTAAAAAGTATCGCAAATAACAAAGTTAGGGTGGATCCTCAAAAAGTATCGCAAATAAGAAAGTTAGGGTGGATCCTCAAAAAGTATCGCAAAAAACAAAGTTAGGGTTGATCCTTAAAATGTATCGCAAATAACAAAGTTAGGGTTGATCCTCAAAAAGTATCGCAAATAACAAAGTTAGGGTGGATCCTCAAAAAGTATCGCAAATAACAAAGTTAGGGTGGATCCTCAAAAAGTATTGCAAATAACAAAGTAAGGGTGGATCTTTAAAAAGTATCGCAAATAACAAAGTTAGGGTTGATCCTCAAAAAGTATTGCAAATAACAAAGTTAGGGTTGATCCTTAAAAAGTATTGCAAATAACAAAGTTAGGGTGGATCCTCAAAAAGTATCGCAAATAAGAAAGTTAGGGTGGATCCTCAAAAAGTATTGCAAATAACAAAGTTAGGGTGGATCCTTAAAAAGTATCACAAATAACAAAGTTAGGGGGGATCCTCAAAAAGTATCGCAAATAACAAAGTTAGGGTTGATCCTTAAAAAGTATTGCAAATAACAAAGTTAGGGTGGATCCTCAAAAAGTATCGCAAATAAGAAAGTTAGGGTGGATCCTCAAAAAGTATTGCAAATAACAAAGTTAGGGTGGATCCTTAAAAAGTATCGCAAATAACAAAGTAAGGGAGATCCTAAAAATTTTTTAGCAAATAAGAAAGTTAGGGTGGATCCTCAAAAAGTATCGCAAATAACAAAGTTAGGGTTGATCCTTAAAAAGTATCGCAAATAACAAAGTTAGGGTGGATCCTCAAAAAGTATCGCAAATAACAAAGTTAGGGTTGATCCTCAAAAAGTATCGCAAATAACAAAGTTAGGGTTGATCCTTAAAAAGTATCGCAAATAACAAAGTTAGGGTTGATCCTCAAAAAGTATCGCAAATAACAAAGTTAGGGTGGATCCTCAAAAAGTATCGCAAATAAGAAAGTTAGGGTTGATCCTTAAAAAGTATTGCAAATAACAAAGTTAGGGTGGATCCTCAAAAAGTATCGCAAATAAGAAAGTTAGGGTGGATCCTCAAAAAGTATTGCAAATAACAAAGTTAGGGTGGATCCTTAAAAAGTATCGCAAATAACAAAGTTAGGGGGGATCCTAAAAATTTTTTAGCAAATAAGAAAGTTAGGGTGGATCCTCAAAAAGTATCGCAAAAAACAAAGTTAGGGTTGATCCTTAAAAAGTATCACAAATAACAAAGTTAGGGTGGATCCTCAAAAAGTATCGCAAATAACAAAGTTAGGGTGGATCCTTAAATAGTATCGCAAATAAGAAAGTTACGGTTGATCCTTAAAAAGTATTGCAAATAACAAAGTTATGGTTGATTTTAAAAATGATAGTAAATAACAAAGTCAATATTGTTCTTAAATCATTGTAAATAATTTCTCAAAGTTATATTTGTTACTAAAATTATTGTTAATAATTTCTTAAAGTTAGGATTATTCTTAAAATCAACGTAAATAATTGAGAGTTAGGATTATTCTTAAAAATCATCATAAGTTAGGATTGTTCTTAAAGATCATCATAAATAAAGTTAAGATTGTTCTTAAAAATCAACATAAAGTTAGGATTGTTCTTAAAAATCATCATAAAGTTAGCATTGTTCTTAAAAATCATAAATAATTTCTTAAAGTTAGGATTTTTCTTGAAAATCATTGACAGAAAGAATAATTCTTGATGAACCCTCTGATTTGTCTTAAATTCCCAATGGTCAGATCTTTAATCAGTTTAATTGGTTGATTCACGTATTAAGCATGAAAATATAACATATTACGACAATTTAATTCAAAATTAAATAGGGAAGATATTCTTAAGAAATATTTGAGACCTTAAGAATTTTTCAACATTCTCACAAACTTTGTGTAGAATTTAGCTTTTTACATTTAGCTAAAATTTTGCTTTAAATTTCTTAACTTCTTTGTTTAAAAGATTTTGTTTTCTGTGTCAGAAAGCATGAAATATGACATGAAGGGGAGTAAATGATGAGAATTTCTCTTTAACGACTGGAGTTTTCGTGCACTCACTGACCTGTTCATTTGACAGACACGTCATATTGCATGTCTGCACACGCTGTGTTGTGGCTGTGGACTATTGTTTGACTGCACGCACAGGAATGCCGTGTTTTTTGTAGGTAGGATCCACGTGGAGTCTCCACAGAGAGTGGAAAAAGTGAGCGTGTGTAGGATTTAGCCAGGTGCCAATCCCCCAGCATTCCTGCGCTGACCCTGTACGCCTCCAGGGGAGGTCTGTCCCAGCACGGCCAGCCAGTCCAGGGGCGGATCTGAGGAACAATCAGCAGAAAAATGCACAAACACCAACACCACCATAAACTGACCATAATCACACTCGCCATCTACGCTGAGGTCCATTAGAGTTCACTGGTGAGTGGAGAGACGGGGTCTGTGCAGTCAAAGGCCATTCACAACCTCTTTTTAGAGAGTAAACTGCAAAAATGGAGGATGGAAAAATGGAGGGAATGGGTTCTGCTTCAACTGCATGGAGCCGACAAGCACACTGACACATATCTTGATGCATAAAAATAGGCATTGTTTCCTTAAAAAGCCTGATTGTGGTAAATTGTAATGGTTTAAATACAGGAGTTGTGTTTCAATGCACTTTAAAAGTTTGATTTCAGTCAGACTCAGCGTTATTATAATATTATATTATAAGTAGGGCCGGGACTCGATTAAAAAAATTAATCTAATTAATTAGAGGCTTTGTAATTAATTAATCGAAATTAATCGCATTTTAATCGCATATAAATATTTGACCTGAGAACAGTTAGAAGTAATTTTTTTTCACATGGATTTATAGTATACAATTGAATAATGACTCAATACATAAGCTTAAGCAACAGAATATTGTTTATTTTTGTTCAACCAAGTCAAGCAGACCAGTGCAATGTTTGCCATGAAGTGTAGCAATAGCATATTTAGAAACAATTTAGAAATAGTACATTTCAGAAATTCAGGAAGCTTATAGGTGCTGGAACCTTCTCTAAAGTGTTTTTTTAAGTAAAACACAATACTGTCAATTACATTCAGAACATTGGAAACCCTGACTATTAGAAAACATCTCTCTGTTGCTTCATAGGCCATAATATACTAAGTCCAACTCTCAATAACCTTGGCCAAAACAATAAAGAGTTCAACATAAACTGTTGCACCAACAAAATAATACATAGTTCACCATAAAGTGTAAAGTCCACGCTAGCTGCTATATGTTTTGCGTTGAGGTGATACTTGAGGCTCGGTGTGCTGCAGTGATATGCGAACGCTAGTTGGTGCTCCAGTATAATCGGTCCGCCGAAACTCATCCAGTGAGAAATGTTCCGCGGTGCAAAAATAAGTTATTAAAAATGCGGGAATTTTTTTTCTGTAATTAATTAATCTTAGTTAACGCGTTATTTTTTGTGTAATTAATTAGTCTCAATTAACGCGTTAAAGTCCCGGCCCTAATTATAAGTGCTATTTATTTTTGAATATTTTTTAAATCAATTGATACATTTTTACTTGTTTAATCAATAGTTCACCCTAAAATTTTAATTCCGTAATTAATTACTCGCCCTCATGTCATTCCAAACCCATAAAACACAAGTTAAAATATTTTGTGATGAAATCCAAGAGCTCTCTGACCCTCCATAGACAGCAAGGGTACCACCACGATCAAGGGCCAGAAACGTAGCAAGGAGATCGGTAAAATAATCCATGTGACATCAGGGGTTCAACTGTAATTTTACGAAGCTACGAGAATATTTTTATGCGCAAAAAACCCCCCAAAAAATTTTATTCAACAGTTAATCTCCTCAACGTCACCCTAGCTCCATTTGAAAGAGTATCACATACCTAAACAATATATGTCAGGGATCTTTTTAGTCAGGGATGGATCTTGTTTTCCTTCTGCTTTCCACTTCTCCAAGATTACATTCCTGTCTATTTAGGAGATCCCTTAAGATTAAGTCAACCTTTGAAGAAAAGCGAATAACACTGACAAACGCCTCCCTCATGCTTAAACACTGAAAACCATCCGCTTCTGCCCAAAATTAGCAAAGAAAGCCCGACCACAACCAAACAATGAGCTTTTAATGTGAGATGTCTCTCTTTTGTCTGGCTCTCACCATCCTAGACCTCTGCTTTTATTTTTCCTGCTCTTTCATGCTCTCTTTTTATTCGTTTCAGACAGCGAGAGAAATGTGGAGCGCCCTGCCCCGCTAGCGCTCTCCAGGCCCTGTTATTGCACGCAGGAGTCTGCCGATTGCATCACTGTTTGTGGCTGGAGGCGGCGGGAATCAAAACCGATCCGAGGGAGGGGAGAGCAGGGAGAGAGAAACAGACCCAAATGATACAGAGTTGGAAAAAACACAAGTCAGGGGCTGACCGATGCCCATTTAGACAAATTGCCTGAGAGATTGTAGCGGTGAAGCTTAATATCTTTGACGTAAAGCAAGGCCATTATTCTGATATATGTTTTTGGTTTATTACATAAGCAGAGAGAGAAACTAGAGACTTTCAGAGGCTGTTCTCACACTCGAAAGCCCAAGTTTGATTTCGTCCCCTAAACTGCAGGGTTCTTTCACATTCACAAATGTAGTTTCATATGCAACTGGAGGATCTGTCCCTTTGGATTTACCAACAAATGTTTTTCACAAACAGAGCGACTCTTGTCTGGAAGAGACATGAAGATTGCAAACTGTTCTTTCCAGAAGAGTAATGAGAAATGTAGTAAACCAGGGTTATTATCATTAACTAAAATAAAAAAAATATGAATAAAAAACTAGCTTGAACTGGCAGTTAAATAAACATGAAATAAAGACATACAACACGTAAACCATTTTTTAATTTTTATTTCAGCTAGTTGCAAAGGTAACATTTCTCATGTTCCTTTATTTAAGCTCTAAAATAACTAAAACTAAATAAACTAAAAACTTATTTCTAGAATGTGAACATTTTAATTAAAATGAAAACAGAATATAGAAATAAAATCTATTTCAAAATATTGAAATAACACTGCATTACATAGTGTGATTGGGAGAATGCAAAGTTACTAGTAACTTTAATTTTTTTAGATAAGCAGCTATAACAAATGCATAACACCAGGGTTATTACCGTTTACTGATACTAAAACAGAAAAAAAAATTATTTGCTTGAAATAAAATAAGCAATTCCCAACATTAAATAAAATACTTCACAATAATTATTTATTTACTTATTATTTCTACTATTAGTAGTACTAGTAGTAGTAGTGTTATTTAAAATACATTTCTAAAATATTATCCAAAATAAAATAAATATTATTACACCATATATATATATATATATATATATATATATATATATATATATATATATATATATATATATATATATATAAATTAAAATTAAAAATGAAAAAAAATAGAAAATAAAAAAAATATCACAAAAAAAAAAATACAAAGAAAAATGGAACTAAAAGTGAAAATGAAAACAGAAAAATAAAATCTAAATCAAGATATTAACATAACTAATATAATAAATCAATGATGCTAAAATAACACTGCATTACACTGTGACTGGGAGAATGCAAAGTTATTAGTTATACATCATCAATAGCGAACGCATAGCGAATGAACTGTTTTGACAGCAAATGTGAGCCATACTCCTAATGTAAACTGGACCAACAAATAGTCATCGACATACTCTGCTAATACAACTCAATGATGCTGCTAACCATTGCCATTAAGTGATTCATCTGTATAGTTTATCCAGTCCTCTTCCTTTTAATTTCACTGTTTCTCGGCTGTTTGTTCAGTATAAACCTTGGCCTCTACTCCTGGCTCTGTGCGTTTGCTAGCACACTGATTTCAGCTCAAACAGCCCCATTATCAGGTGTATATGCATGGTGCATTATCTCTCTGCTAATAAGGCAATCATGCAGTGAGCTACAGAACTGATGCATTTGCACAGCTTGCTCTGATGAAATCTCATGTCTCTTGCCAAGGCGCATTGATTGTGTGTTCCTCTGATGAGCTTTATGTTCGGGCATTGAGTGCCAATGCGCACGCTGGTCGTAACAAATCACACAACAGTGCTCTGTTCATTGAAAGTGGTGATGTTTAAAGAGCTGTTGTGAAATAGGACAAGATATAAACAAAGTGGCTAATCTGTCATGCAATTAAAAGTACTGATGGTCACCAAAAAGATTTTGTCCTTCAGTATAAAAAAAACCTTCTTCCAGATAATTACTCTACATATAGGATATTATTTCCATGCACTTTAATATGTGTTTTGTAAGACAAAATACACTTATTATATAAGATACAAACACATTCTCTGTCTTTATGTCTCATGCTGTGTTGCTTCTCGAGTAAACTCATTTAGTATAAAGGGTTTTTAAATATTAAAACTGGAAAATTAGACAAAATGCTCAAGCTTATTTCATTCATTCAAATTTAGAAATCAAACATCAAAGTCAGATATCTTTTGCTGACCTTTGGATCTGAATATATGAGAGACTAACTGAGTTACAATTCACATGGACAGGATTAAACTCTAATATAAAAGTTCCCTGCTGCTTGGAAGGCGTTTACGCTTCTTCTGCCAAAGAGCTGAACCCCACGCCATCCCACAATACCTCCTGTTTCCTTAATTCTACATGCCCTCACACAATGTATGGAAAAACGCCCTGAAAACACATCAGACGTTCCACAAACACATATCCAAATATCCAGTCTGTCACCAAATACTCATTCAAATCCATACGAAACATTAAACCTCATTTGATACAACTAAAAATGCTTTAAAATGCAAATGCACATTCACTCACTGGAGCTGTAGAGTCAAAATTTGTATGTCATTGTTTGGTTTGAAACATTTTATGAGCTTAGGGACAAAGTGTTAACTTTTAGCTCTGTGACTGTTCCCGATTGTGGGGAGGGCAGACACAAAACCCCCAAGCGTGACCCTTCATCCACCCTTGAGCTCAGACCTCGAGTCACGTCAGGTCAGCTTGTGTTTCGTAATCCCACCCTCGGCTCTGTTTACTGCAGGAACGATAAATAAAGAGTGTAAAACTGTCAGCGTCTGTCTCATTCTGTGTCTGCTCCCCCTACAACGTCCTGATTATGTTAAAGCCACGCCCATTTTCACAATCCAGTGGATTTCTAAATAATAACGTAAACCTCTGCCCTAAATTATGTCTCATTTACATATACTTTTGACTTGGAAATATGTCCGATTATGAAATTTCATGCCGATTTTAACGTGACATCCGTTCTCAGGAGTGCTGATAGTTTGCAGAATCACTTCAGTTCTAGTTTGTTGTGATGTTTAATAAATTAGCTTCAGAAATCTTCATTTTTTTTATTGTCTGTCAGCCCTGTAACAACAGTACAATGGCATTTAGGATTGTCTGGTTGGCATAAGCGGTGTTTAATTGCTTCTTTTTTGGTCGTTTTGGGTCTTTCCCAGGTCGCGCTCTCTTCCCACATGCATTTCTCTCTGTCTTTCTCTCCCTCCTTCTCTCTTTTCCAACCCTTTGCGAGGAATTCCTTAGTGTCTGAGATTTCTGGCCGAGAGCCATCAGAAGGCTGGCAAGAATCTTCCCATTGCAGTCTTTCACCTCGCTTGCTTCCCTCCCGCGCTCTTGAGCTCCCTTCCAAAACCTAGCGAGCTCCCTGCTTAGACAGCATTTAAGGCATCATATACACCTCTGAACATGAAGTCTGGTACAAAATATAGGCAATGATATTATGCTGCCTTCTAAGGCTGCATTATATAAGTCCTTTGTAAATAAGGCAATCTCAGAATGCACTGCAGCCAAATCTATTCGAATCAACTGTAAACTGAATCTCTTGAGCACTTTCTATGAGGAACATTACTTCCAATGTTGTAAATCAGTAATTTATGATTTTTTGCTGCACCTTAGCCTGGTTAAAGCTGGTCTTTTTTTTTGTTTGTTTCTTCTAGACAGAGTACCACATGCTTAGCTTAGCGACATGCTAACAGATTCAGTCTCATGAGTAGGCCTGCTTAGCATGAGGAGCATTATTTAAAGTAGCTGCTTTTGCTCTTAATTATTTATTTATGGTATTTTTCTTCACTAAGGATGCTTTCTTAGAAAGCTGCTGCCTGTGTAGGGAATAGACAGCAAGGCAGCTCACTAGGTTTAGGAACAGAGCATTTCTCTCTGTTTTGCATTTTTTTTCTCTTCTCTTCTCCTACTTTTTTTTCTTTCTCTCACACTTTTTTAGAAATTGGACCACTTTCGCAGCTTGGCAGATCTCCTCCCGCTGACGCTCGCCTCAGATCCCTTCACGATTTATGTGGCTCTCTCCTCATCATTTTTCCATCCTTCATCCGTTCTTGGTTTCTCCCTCCTGCTCCGTTTTAGGTAATTACTTAACGTGTAAGTTTCTCAAAGTGTTTTTTACAGGAAGAAGCTGTGGAGGACTTGAAAAGAAAAAAAAAAAGTGGCGCACACCACAGATTTCAGGCTCCATTAGCGGGAGCTCCTTTGAGGGAAACAGATCGATTGCCGTGTTTGGCGAAAATAAGAAGGTGGGGAGAGAAAGGGGCCATCCGTTTGTGCACCCTGTGAACCGTATGGAGAAAGAAACACTTTCAGGGAGAGAGAGAGAGATTATGGGAAAACAGCAGGGGTGGTAGAAGAAAATCCAAGGAGGGAGATGGAGAGAGAGAAAGGAAAGCGAGAGAGGGGCCCTGTGGAGGCGGTGTGGAAACTGAGGTTTCCTGTCTGAGAAGGCGGCAGGAAAAAATCTCTCAGCTTCGGGACGGTGTTATGTGTTTGTGCCAGGGGAGGAGGGGTACTATGGTTTGGGTGTATGTGCGTCAGGAGAGGTGGGGTCAGTCTGCCGCAGGGAAGGTCAGGAAAGGAGAGAGAGAAATATGGTAGAAGCGATAAAACCTCTTAAAGGTTCCTCAAGGATTCGTCCCAGCACCTTTTTGGCTTTAACTTGAATAGCTATTTTCATTTTATAATAGGCTCTTCAAATATATGTTTTGTTTTCTAAGTTGTTTAAAGAACCTGAACAAGAAGTTTTCCAACGAACTAGAGAATTAATGTTTTTTTTGTTTTGTTTTTTATAAATAAATGTCATTGGAATGTTCAGCTGTTCTAATTGGAACCTTTGCTTTTAAGATGCAGGGCTGCCTTAGGCTTTTCTCTTTAGGGTTCTTGAGTTGCTATATTGGAGATAATAAATAAAAATAATAAATACATTATATTGTATACATTATCGGTTCTTGGTATCATGCATTAGAAGAAAAGATGATACTCATATACAGAAAGTATTTTAAAAGGATCAATTAATTTGTCTTCTATAGCAATATGCTTTAAATCATTTTTAGATTATTATTTTTTTTTTAAATAAAGCAAACACAAAAGAAGAAATTTTGAATGTTGACAGATTTTTTTCCCCATGTAACTAAAGCATATTATAGTGACTAGTGCAGTCGAGTTTCGTTAAGGACAAAAAAAGCAAAATAAAAGTCACAGGTTGTCACTCACAGATAAACATCAGATTCCAAAGTGTCTCTCGAATCTGTTTTGCAGTTTGAAACATTTAAAGTGGTGCATTGCATTCAGTTACGAGACAAAATTCATGTGTTGTCGAACTGTTTTTTCATTTTTTTTAAGATTTTGCAATAGACTTAAGGACCAGTTCAGCCAAAAACAATCATACAGTTTTGGAATAGAATGAAAGCGAGTAAACGGTGAAATAATTATAATTTTTGGAGGAATTATATTCAATGGCAGTCTACAAAGTCTATGGCAAAATCTTGAGTATTTAAAAGAGTCGCCCTTGGCATTGAGCTCTAAGGCTCTTTTAGAAACCATTATTTTTAACAGTGTTGACATTTGCTGTTAAATAATTCATTATTTGTAGCCTCAGAGTCTAAAAATCTGCTAAAACAAATGGCCAGTTTGTTTGAGCCCTGTTAATGGCCATACTAAACCCCCAAGCCAGACCATCCAGCAGGTCCAGACACAGCCCTTCAGGTGCGGGACATCTCTGAGGAAGGGTGTGTGTATGTTTTTTTTTTAGCAGTGGTGTAGAATTTCAGCAGGTTTCATCACCTGCAGGTGGTCGGTCGCTCATGAAAACTCATGATTGCAGACACATACAGATGACTAAAAAACATGACCAGCTGACCGCCTGCATTTACAACCAACATTTCAACCAGCTGGCCACATGCTCATTAAATCCAGCCAAAATGCAGCGGTACTAATGCCAATGCAGACATGGAATTAGTGTGTGGGTAGCCTTATGTATACAGATCAGATCCAGACACTTTTCCACTAAATTACACGTATAATAATTCAGCTGCTGGGAATTTAAGTGTTCTTTCTTAAATTAATTTAAATTATTTATACTATTTAAAAAGCTTATTCTGTATGTCATATTAGGGTGTTTACTAATATATGTTGTGTAGTACCAATTTAACTGTACTAAAGCATAAAAATATCACCATATGTCAGATATTTAGAAAACTTGCGAGTTTACATTGATACAGACAGTTATTCTACTGTGTCTGAATGTCTGTTTTTGTTTTGGTCTGTGTGTAGTTTACCCAATAGTTTTCCGATACTGTGGGTTGCCAGTTTGTAGAAAAAACAGTGTATCACAGCCACAGAAGCCAGCAAATGAATTGGGTCAGAGATCGCAGATTCAACTTGACCCAAAAAGCTTTGGCATTCATCTAAAAAGATCTATACACAGATGCATTCAAACACGGATAAATCAACTCATCAACATACAGTGTAGGGCTCTTCACCTGTTCCTGTTGCGTGTCCTCAATCTGGCAACCCATGTGAGTGTCACGTCTGACGCGGCGAGAGAAACAACGCTCTCCGGTATTATAAATTTGGACTCCATTTCTACCACTTGCTGTCAATATTAAATAATAAACCTTTAAGAGTTAAATAAACTCATTTTGAAGTTGCACGTCATAAGAAAAAAAACCAAATTTTCAGTGCGTTAAGTGCAATCTCTGAAAAGTCTAGCAGGTTAATAGTTGTGCTAAGACAACAAAACCAAGCCACTGAAATTCTTCATTACATGTCTAATATAAAGCTAATGTTTGACATTTCAGCAAAATTTTTTGCAGTTGAATTAATACCACAAACACTTAGAAGGCGATGCTTTCTTTCTTTATGCACAATATATCTGAGGGAGGGTGAGCCAGAGTCCTTGAACACCTGCAGGTCCATTTTTCTTCCAACATTGTTGTGGCAGTGATGAGAGAACGGATCTCAAACACGTTTCTACTTGTATTTGTGATGTGAGAGACCTCGGTCAAAGTTTTTGGATCTCAGAATATGAGTCCAATCTGGTTTGTGTGTGTTTGCAGGGGTAAAGAGCTCTCCTGCAGACGACCTCCCAGGGCCAAAGCACTGGGAATATAGAGTTACACCCACAGCTCAGTACAAAGGAAAACTCACACTCAAAAAACACATGCGCTTCACACTCGCACCCAACAGCTGGCTCATAAAACACACATTCGCAAACCGGCCACCATTCACCATCGAGTACAGCCTCAATCCCTCCTGGGAAGCTCAAACTTACATTTTTGCAACAAAATGAAAAGCAAAGGATGCATTGCATTTGTTAATTAAATGACGTGGCACTGGATGGGGAAATGCAAACAGCGCAGGACTGAAACTAGCAAACTCAGTTGCGCTGCGCCTTGTGTCGCATTGCGCCGGGTGTATGATTTAAGTTCCTAATGAAAAGTCTATAATATACTTTGGTTAAAATTTCTCAATGGTAGTGTAAAATAAAACACTTTTCCCTGTCAAAAACGGCTCTGTTCATAGCAAGCCTTTATCTTGCATGTTCCTTTAAATGTTAATGAGCTCGGCTGACCCCGCCCCTCTCTTCTGAGCTGCTCTCAGAGAGATAGTTTACTTTAGCTGCATTGATTGTGAATCTTGCTAACTAGCACATTATCAGGAAAGGCGATTTGCAAAGATTAAAAAAAAAAAAAAACTTAATACTCACTTCTTCTGGAGGTGAAGCTGCATCACGAATGATCTGCGTAAACATAGACACATTTAGGTAGATCAGGGGTGCTTTCCCCTTCAAAAACAAACATAATCCACTGAGTCTTCTGCAGCTCAGATGTCGATAGTAAATAACAACTGCTATTTTCATTATTACATCCAAAAATACCTCAATCTCTTAGGAGTCATTCTTGTCTACAACCGCTCCAGCGTCGAAACAATGGCAGACTGTCAATCAACAATTGTGGAAGTGCCCTGTGCAGAACTACATCATTCTGCCAAGAATCTGAGATCGGCTTGATATGAGAAAGTGGTTTTGGATTTATCAAAAAAAAAATTGTAAAAAAGCACTGGGTGGATTTAAAAAAAAATCATTTTAGGGTGGTTGTGTTTCACACAACATGTAAAAGTGAATTTTGCATCCGATGACCTCTCTTAAAGCTGCAATCTCTAAGTTTTGCCTCTCTGTCGCCATCTCTTTTTAAAAGCCTGTAATTGCAGTTATTTGCAGAATTGTATTCCTTGCGTGGGTTGAGCTCTGGCATGGCTCCAGCACAGATTAATCTAATGTTTTTCTAGCCTGTGTCTTGGAATATATGACCCAAATAAGAATTTTTACTGTATATTGTCATCTGAATAAGTACATCAAACCATGCAAATTATTATTACAGTTATACTCAAATGGTTAATGTTAACAACATCAGCATTGTATGTAGTGTGCATGGAGCGTTACATGTAGATTTAAATTTCTGTAGTATCTAATTTCATATAAAGGAATTATTTTAAAAAATCCAAAAAGCGAATTATTATTTTTTCTTCAAACTGGTTCTCTTTTAAATACAAAAACTGTTTTTTCCTTATTTCTATTGATAATTTCTATTTTAAAAAATCCTTTATTTGTTTAAATTGCATTTCAAAATTTTCTGAATTTAAAACTCTATTACATTTTGTGTTAAAAAAAAATAATAATAATAATTTGTAATTAATTAAATTAAATTAAAGAACAAAATGGCCAAACTGTATTATTTTAATTAACGAATAATATTTTTGAAGTTGTACTTAACAATAATAACGCCAAACTGAACCGTACATTTACAAATAAACCTTCGGACATAAAACTTCCCGCTTGTAATTCAGTTGCAGTGGTGTTCATGCACGCTCAGCTCTCAAAAACGATCATTCGACATGAGCCCAGAGTAGAAATAGATCACGCTGAGCATGTCGTGACCTGTGGCGTTCTGAAATCTTGGGTTAATTAGGATCAGCTCAGAGGTTTGACCTCACAGGGCCAGTGAAACCCATACCCTCCCATTGACCCTGCCTCATCCTGACCCCATTCCTTACCCACATCGCCCCTACCCAGGAAATGGCATATTTGGTGACTTCCGCAGGGGGTGTAGAGGCCTCTGGCCACCAGGGTCACAGCAGAGGCACAAAACATTTCATTCAGCGGCGGGCGCACCATGTGGAAGCCAGCGTCCCGTTCCAAACACTCTCCTTCAGCTTCTGCGGCCCATGTTTTACTCTGCAGGGGAGAGGAGCGAGGGGGTGGCGGGACACGGACAATGCTGCCTTTTAAAGCCCTGCCAAACCAAGGGTGAGGTGGGGAAGTCTGCATGGGGCAGAGCAACACCCTCTCCCAAAACTTCACATTTGAGCGTTACCGCTTGGCTCCGTCTCAGCCCAGCACCTCCACAGTGACAGAACTCCCCTCGACACAAACCGTTGAGTTCATTCAGAGGTTTTCTGAGGTGAACAAACAAATGCAGAGTTTAAATACGATCTAGACATAACAAAACCTGAGATGTATAAAGCTTGAAAGATGTAGCGCAGCCCTCGTAGCGTCTGATGCTAATATTTACGTTTTCTAGTCAGCACATGTGCGCTGCGATTGAGAAGAAAGATTATGACTTAGTCTTAGTAACAGTCTTAACTAAAACCAGTGTGTTTTGTCAGTTCAAATGAGTTAAATTCCTTAAATAATGCAAGACGTCTTGAAATATAGCCAATGAATTCTTGTCAAGACGAACACAGACATTAGGTTTAGCATCCGAAATCACTACTTTACTGTTTACGGCTTTATATTTCACGTAACATAAAGTGAACCCTGCAACCTCTGATACAGAAATCATCATGCATTCAGAAGTTGGTGGCCATTCATCTTCAGCTTTAAAAACTTTTATTCACCAGTGATTAATTAAATCAACATTAAATCATAATCTCACGCATCAGAGCCATTTATCAACCAGTACCTTTCAGCACAAAAACAAACACTTCTCCTCAAACCGGCTGGATCAAATCGTTCCCGAACAGTCTCTCGGAGACGTGAGGGGGTCAGACGTGGACTGTTTGGGGGGCTAATTAAAGCTGATGATTTATTGCAGCTGGCCTTAGGCATGGACTAGTAATGGTTTACACATGGAGCCGTAACCAGCGCGAGGAGCTCTCCTGACCGAACCGTGTGGGAGCTCAGGACTGATGCAGAAGCTACTGTTATTGGTATTGATCATAAGATCTCATTGTGAATCTTCTTAACTGTACACAATTGAGTTTGTGTGCATTAATTTTGCAACAACAGGTTTGCACAACCACAATTTCCCATCCTTCACAAATAAGAATTTTATATGTGCATTATGCATGATATTGCATGCATCGTGCACATGCGCACATGTTCTTCACTTTGTTGCTCTCGCGCTCCAAATTCATCCTTCATCTGGAAGTGAAAGAGAGAGAAAGAAATGTTGAATTGGTCGACATGTTTATATCTAAAATGACTTCATTATAAATGATTTCCAAACTCTCTGGAGGCCTTACCTTCTGAGGTCCAGCTTTAATCAAACACACCTGCTAATCAAGGTCTTGGAGTTCACTGGAAAATCCCAGGCGGGTGTGTGTTAGCAGGAAACTGAACCGCAGGAAGACTGATAACCAGGAGCAGGGCCAAGCTCCCTCTTCTCCATCACAAGAAACACACAGCACTTTATATTACATATTACTGTAGTCTTCAGAAACGTTATTTTAATAGCTTGATGCTAATGGCAGCTATTATACAAACGTGATATGAAAACAGAAGATACACTGATATTTTAACTCTGGCACACACAGATTAATAATTTAGCGTTGTGGGCAATTACCAACAAATGGCTAATTTTAAAACGCCCGTATTTTGTGTTAAAAATTCAATAAATAAAATGATACTTTAAATTAATAACATTAAAATTATTATTATTTGTAATTATTATTTCGGCTAGTTCCAAAGACAACATTTCTCTTTTTTATTTGCTTTGCAGTAGCTAAAATGACTAAAATGATATGAAATAACACTTTATAAACACTATAAAGAAATATAAATAGATCATAAAAATGGCAAAAAATAAATTAAACTAAAACTCTTATTCAAAATATTAACAAAAAGTATAATAGGTTATCAATGATATAAAATAACACTAATAAAGGAGCATGCCCTGTTCAGTATTAAACACTGGGAAATATTGAATTTAAACTAAACTAAACTAAACTAATAAAATAAAATAAAATAAAATAAAATAAAATAAAATAAAATAAAATAAAATAAAATAAAATAAAATAAAATAAAATAAAACTGACCCTATTTAGTTTAAATCATTCCTGTTCCTATTGTTCAGAATTCATTAGTGTGTGTTATTTCAAAATAAATAAATGTTCACCTTCATAGTCTGAAACAATTTTATTTTTTGACTGACGTCCCACTGCCTCTTATTGTTCAACCGCCTGATGGAATAAACCTAATCAATCCCTGCATGTTTTCTTGTAAATTGTCCAAATTCATTAAAAGCTAAGTGGCATTATGGAAGTAAAATGGGCTGTGAATGACGTTTTTAGGTTCTGACTCTACACAACAGAGTTGAGTTACAACGCAATGAGTCTTTACCCGCCGTCTTGAGACACAGTTATGTGAAAATCATTAACATACCACACATATCACGTCTCTAACCCCACCCTGGTCTGAGATAGCACAGGTTCAGTCCACACGGGGCGGCTGGAGATACTACAGGTTACACATTAACAGCTGCCATGACGAAACCTGTTCATTCTTCTGACCAATCGTCGCTAGTTGCTGTAAAACTGCTTCTTTGGCTTCTTCTTTTGAAAATTAGAGCGCTTGAGGTCTTTCAGAGAGCACACAGATCATTTCAGGATGTGGTTGGGACACTGTGGGGGGCAGAGGATGCAGATCTGCTTGATAATGCAGCTCTGTGTGCGGTTATCTGCTGATTATCAGCTGGGTTGTTGAACTCAGTGACCCACTGCCTTCACCTCGCTGACCTTCTTGCTGTTGGCACAAGCTAAACCCTCTCAAAGAGCCATTCAGCGTGGCGGGAAGAATGCGTACGCGTTTATATGTCGCACAGAAATAGATGTGAAACTGTGCTTTGAGGTGGAGCTCTGTGGACGTTGTATTTGGCACGCAGTCGGCAGGAATGTGGAAGCTGGAACGGCTGTCATTGTGAGGACAATTTATGTCAGTGGAAGTAATTGTGTGAGATCGATCTGGGATGTGTTTTCAGACGGGCTGACCGTGTGTGTGTGAGGTGCTCAATATATTCAATATTTGGATATATGTATGTAATATGAAGTTTCACAAACCATTTTTTAAATAGCAATAAAAAAAAATAGGACATTAATATCAGACAATTGTTTAAAAACATGTCATGTTCAGAGGTGTTTTTGTCTATAAAAATAAAAAATAAAAATTGTTTCCAAAGCTGTGTAATTAATTATAAGTGATCTATAAGGTATTAACAAAAAGCAGTAGCACCAAAGTATAAGAATTGGCAGATATTGTTCAAAATAATCTGAAATCATTTTTTTTTTCTCAGATCATCCCTTACAATTGTTATTTTTAATGCTCATATCTGACATAAAAGCAGAGTTACTGGATGAAAAGAAGGAAAATAACTAAACGAAAATTTGGAATGTTGCTTTGGCAACTAAAATTAGCTTAAACTGAATGACTAAAATTAAAAAGCGAGATAAAAACTAAAATAAATTCCAACTAAATAGTTCGTTTAAAAAAAAGATCTAAAACTATTAACAATTACAAGAGGACAACAACATTTCTAAAAAAATTCAACTATAATTAAAATGTAAACTGAAAAAGCAAAAATAAAAAGCAAATTCAAAATATTAACAAAATCTATAATAGCAAATACCTAATTTTTTTTTTATCTAAAAGTAATAACAATCACAAAAGCACAGCAAAAAGCAAAACTACTAGAGATTTAACTATAATTAAAATGAAAACTGAAAATAAAATTTTGAGCCTATTCAAAATAGTAATATAGTGATATAATGTAGTATCAACAATAGTGAAATACACTGAAACGTACTACATTTAATAATGTGCCTCAGTCAGTAAAGCGATGCTGAGATCCACAATACAACCTCTCCATCTGAACGACAGCCATCAAATTATGGAACGGTTCTGGTCCATTTAAGGCAGCTATGTTTTGGATTAATGTCTGGTGGTGTTATGAGTGCACCCTGCTCTTATGCAGCTGTCCTGCTGTTTCCCTGTTCTCATCTGAGCTGCTCTCTGTGTCTGTCGCTGCAGGTTGGAGGCTCTGGATCGCATGCCGTCATGCTGTCCTTAGACGAGCCACTGGACCTGAAGGTGCCGAGGGGGCGGGGCAGTGGGCGGAGCAGAGGCGCCAGGTCTCCGCCCACTCTCACTCCCTCTCTCATTCACGCCAAGGGGGCGGGGCAGCTGCGGATGGCAGACGACGGGACCGCCGTCATCGTTCCAGCATCCCCTGCCTCTCCACACACAGGTAAACAAATCAGCACAGCATGACGTATTCCACACTGTGATTGCAGAGAACATAAAAGAGGTGTGTCCACAGGTGCCCTTCAGGCTAAATCGGAGACCCCTACACCGTCTGCTGTGGACCTCAGCATGTCCCCGTCCTCCAGAAACACCGCCTGCTCTCCAGATCTCTCTAATGGAAATGGCTCAGCTCCTGTTTTCCCCGGGGTGAGTCCACCACACTAGGGAACGACACATGTACATATACACCAAGAAGTATAACTTTCTAATATTTTACAGTAATCTAAGTGTAAATACAATTAAATGCAAGCAAAAACAGCCTTTTTTCAGATGTTTTTTCAGTGTGTTGATATTTTTGGGTTGTAAACCATCTGATTACACTGTAAAAATTACGTAAGTATTTTTGGACTTGTCTTTTGGTTAAAATATCTAAAATCCAAGATTAGAATTATCTTAAAAATTGGGAAGCATCCTTTAACTGGAAAAGTGTTTTTCTCCATTTGAATTTTTGGGGTCTGTTAATACTTTTATTCAGCAAGGACACATTAAACCGTTCAAAAGAGACAGTAGAGAGATTTATATGCAAGCACAAAATGACCATATATTATAATGAATTATGAAAGATCATGTGACACTGAAGACTGGAGTAACGATGCTGAAACTTCGGCTTTGCATCACAAGAATAAATACATTTTACAATATATTTTAAATGATAATAATATTTCATTGTCATTGTATTTTTCTGATCAAATAAATGCAGACTTGATTAGCAATAAAAAAACATTGAAAAATCATTAGTAACAAAAATGTTATCTTAAAATTCATCACAATTTATTTGCAATGTCTCTTTAAATGTATTATAATCAGCTTTAGACTAGATCTGCTGCTTCTTAAATGGGACTTGTTGAAATATCTTGTTCATTAACCATCAAGAGACATGAGGAGCAGCAACAGGAACTAATAAGCAACCAAAGGCTCGGTACTGTTTGGGTCATAAGTGCATTAACAGGAACATTCCTCACCTTCCCTCAAGACCAGACATTCAGATGGGTTACCCTCAGTGACCCAAAACGGGTGTTTCTTATCAAATGCCCCCTGTGTTCCTTTCACAAAAGTGTCTCTCTTTCACCGTCCATAGGGCTGACGGATGGGACGCGAGGTTAAATCAGATTTACAGCGAGGTACAGCCACACAGAGCTCTTTCAGCTTAATTGAATTCACTCAAAATTGAATTGGGAGACGGATGGGTTTCTGTGTGCTTATGTGTATGTCTCCGATGCCTGTCCCTTCTTCGAGCCAATGGATAAACAGCAGCCAGCTCTTAGAGGATGGCCCGGCTGAGCCTCAGTTTACATGATTTTCCAAGCACATTTCTCACATAGCTGCAAACGTCTCAGACAGCCCTGACACTGTTGTCCAGTCAAAACCATCATTGTCTACACTCTAATGAACCCTCGAACATCACTATTACTGTTGCTCATAGTTAGGGGCAAAAACAGAAACAGAAAGGCTTAAACCCAAAAAAACTAGTAAGGGGAAAAAAAAGAAATATATATACTTTAATATATCACAGTATCTTATTTAATGGCATTTTATATGTATATATATATATATATATATATATATATATATATATATATATAACTAATTAATAATTAATTCAACGTCAACTTATTTTATTTCAGTTGCCAAAGTTTTCAAACTTTTAGGTTTTAAGGTTTTCATCTAATATTTATATTTAATTTTATTCAATCTTTGTTAAGTGTCAATTAACAATTTTTTTTTATATATTGTTAGTTTTAGTAACAACAATGTTGTGTGTATATATATATATATATACACAACATTTACAAAATTTACAACAAATAACAAATTAATACATATTTGTAAGTTTAAACATTTTTGTTAATTGACACTTACATTGAAACCTAATTGAAACCTTAAAACCTAAAAGTTTAAAAGGTTTGGCAAGTGAAATAAAATAAGTTGACGTTGAATTAATACATTTACTAAAACTAAGAAAAACTACACATAACTTAAAATTACTAAAACTTTAACTAAAATAAAAACTAATTAAAAATATACACACACATTTACAAAATGTACAACAAATTAATACATATTTGTAAGTTTAACAGTTTTGAAAACAACTTAATCACTAGTAGTGGTGGGCCGTTATCGCCGTTAACGTGCTGCGTTAACGCGAGACTCTTATCGGGCGATAAAAAAATATCGCCGTTAATCTATTCTCAAAGTTGGGTTGGGAGCTGGGTCTATACTAATCAAGCTATGATGACTTTCACCTTGATATTTTATATAACTGACTCGCTGAGGACAGCCTAAAAAGATGCTCAGGACAGTTGACGGGACACTGCTGCGCATCGTCACGAAAGCTTATCTTTCTCACGTGTTGTTAAGCCGTACCGCTTGTCGATTTAAACATTAAAGCATCCAAACACAAGACGCGGAAAAACTGAACAGAGTAGCACGTGCTGTTAGGTGCGCACGAGAGAGAGAGCCGCGTATCACTGACAGCGACACTGACCCGAGCTCTCTTCTGCGAAGTTCTCCTCGAAGTTCCTCCTGCACCTGAACGAACAAATGCAAATCGCAGTTTGAACAAACAAAAGATGTGAAAGAGCCCAATTCAACACCACGGTGTTCTGGTGTTCAGGGCTCGCGCTCGCATCCACCTTGGAAACTCAGTTATTTCTTAAGTGAAAGTAAACAGTTGAGGAAAAGAATGGGATGAGTATTATATTGGATGCGTTCATCGTCTCTTAAAGTGACCGCGCCTAATTTAGCGACTGGCTGCTGTAATGTTAATCCAAGAAAATGAAAATGAAAATCACTCACTGCTCTTGACTGAATTTCTTTGTAGTTTAAACAGTCAAACCAAAAATTATTCAGAAACCAGATATAATTTTTGATATATATAGCAAAACTGTAATAATGTGAGAAATGTTGAAGGTGTCTGAATAAATGTAGGTTTGATTGTATATTTCATTTTTACATTGAAGACTATCCAGTGGTATTATTTGGTTTCTGTACCTTGACACCTACAAACTGGAAAAAAAAAAAAAACTTAAACATTGGTGTGAAACAGGAGTAATGTTGTTTGCACCCTGTGCAATGTGGAATTAGTTTACAGCTTTTTCAAGCAGTTTGTGATGCATTTTGGAAACAGGAGACAAGCTTCTTTTCTAATGCACCACCTAGCTTGATAAACCCCTTCTCAAAGACTTACTGTTTGTCAATTTTATTTGGGTAACACACATATTCTGAATGCCTTCGGCAGAATTCGAATGAGCCATTTTAATCTAGATTAATCTAGATTAATCTAGATTAATTTCAAGATCACAGTGAGATTAATCTAGATTAAAAAAATTAATCTATGCCCACCTCTAATCACTAGATAATAAATAAATAAATAAAATTAAAATGATTTACAATTTTTTTTTTTTTTGTGACTGACCACTAAGTAGGTCCTCAAACCAACACATATTCAATTATTTATATTTTCCCATATTCTTAACTTATCCTGAGTTTAGATTTTAATTTCATAAAGAACTGAATTGAACAAACAAACAGATGAAGAATAAACATCTGAGTAATATTACATGCCAATATTACACACAATGGGTCTCATTCATGAAACATGAGCAGAACGAATTTTTGTGTAAATCGCGTGTAAAGTGGTTTTGGCGTACATTTTCGGATTCATTAAAACGTTCGTATTTTCCAAATGTTAGTTGGAACGAAAGAAATCTACACCTGCTCCCAGCCACGCGTAAATAGTGCGTTTAATGTCTGAACGTTTTGCTCATTAATACGGCTGCATTTTAATTCACCTTAATCGGGTACATATTTACACAGCATTTTGAAAAAAATATTATATATATTAATTACATACGGTTTTTCCTTTTAACTTTTATTATGAGAGCCAGTAATAGGATCTGTAATATGCTGCCAAACTTCCTTTTTTAGGAGCTGATACGCCACTAGTAGGCTACGCTTGAAAATAAAATGTGGCGTTTTGAATGAACTTCCAAAAATAAAACTTCAATTTCTGCAGCTGAGAAATGTTTCTTTTTTAGTCGCTTTTGAGAAGACATGTTGAAATCCTTCGTTTGGTGTCATAATATGATGCTCATATATAGTTGTCAGTCGGATTTAATAGGCGGGATTTATGGTAATTGAGAGTGAGCGTGCACGCGCGTCCCATTTACGACTGATTGGAATTCATTAACACACACACACACATTTCACTATCACATCTGACGTTTACGAAGTTTTTGTGAATCAGGAGAAGAGTTTTCGGGAAGTTCTCTTTACGCGCAAATCACTCAGATATTTACTCGTATATTTACGAATGTTTCATAATTAAGACCCAATATCATCAAAACATAACATCACCAGGTTCTTACTGATTCCCACCTACTCACATTTCCTTCAAATAAATCTCTAGTTTATAGTTTCTTATCTAGTCCTGCTATCTAAAACCACCAGAGTGCTCACAAAGAGTTTATGCTCTTATTGGTGCCTTGTCATTTCGCTGTCTCTCATTAAAGTCTCAAATCTGTGGTGGAGTGCAAAGTGTGGCAGGGCATAAGCTCAGATCAGCACAGCTGGGACAGAAACACGGCGAGGACGAGCTGCCACATCCAGCAAAACACTCATAAGAGTCTCCCACTGAGAGGCGATTACAGAACATGGGCCTCCTGTAGCTCCTATTACTGAGTTTAACAACTATCACTACAATCACTGGCCTGCTGTATTAAAAGATAAAGAGGCTTGAATTATGTTTGCCTTTTCTGGTGTTGTTCCCGCAGGACTCGGCTCATATCCGTTACGTGGAGGGAGGGGCGACATCTCAAGCCTTCCAGTTC
Source organism: Carassius auratus (assembly GCF_003368295.1). Taxonomy (NCBI): domain Eukaryota; kingdom Metazoa; phylum Chordata; class Actinopteri; order Cypriniformes; family Cyprinidae; genus Carassius; species Carassius auratus. The sequence goes on along the minus strand of NC_039293.1, from coordinate 8,939,979 downwards.
TTCCTCCCCATTGGAGGAGGTGGAGGGCTTCACCTGCTCCCTCGATGTTCATTCGGCAGCCCAAGGACACACGAGCTTCTCCAGACCTCTCCGCAGATGAACAGCTGGCCTGTCGCTGGAGGAAGGTGAGAAATAGAAGCAGCTTAATGCAGGTGCTAATGTGCCTTTTTTTTTTTTTTACCTGAGCTCATAGTGCATGTTTCTTGTCACAGTGCCACCTACTTTTTGACTCCTTGCAAGACCTGGTGGATCACGTCAATGACTTCCATGTAAAGCCTGAGAAGGAATCTGGGTACTGTTGCCACTGGGAGGGATGTGCACGCAAAGGACGGGGATTCAATGCCAGGTGTGTTACTGCATTCTCTAAATAAGGTTGTCTGTGATTCATTTAGTATCAGCAGGGGCCATTTGCATAAACTTAGCCCTTAAGAACTAAATCAATTTGCACTTAGCCAAGGGGCAATGTGTCATATTTTTTTGGGTTCAAATTAGACCAATATACGTTTTATTGTGACAAACTTACAAAGAGTTTTGACCCATCTTAAAAAAAGGCTACATTTAACAGCTGTACATGAGAGTGTTGTGTTAACCTTGACTTGTTGATAGAAATTAAGCTATGGTGTGTTCATTAAAACTAAACAATAGTAGGGTAGTCCCTATGACCCTATGCAGAGTCAGAAAGCTTTTGGATTTAATAAAAAAAAATCTTAATTTGTGTTCTGAAGGTGAACGGAGGTCTTACGAGTTTGGAACGACATGAGGGTGTGCAATTAATGACAGAATTATAATTTTTTGGGTGAACCAACCCTTTAATTTTAAAGCATGCACCTTAATTCTACTGTCTGCATCATTAGGTACAAGATGTTGATACACATCCGTACTCACACCAATGAGAAACCTCACCGCTGTCCTACCTGCAACAAGAGCTTTTCCCGCCTGGAGAACCTCAAGATACACAACCGCTCGCATACAGGTCTGTACCAAGTTAAATGTATGGATAGGTCGTGAATATTGCATGACCTGGCTAACTTCTCGGTTGTATTTCAGGAGAGAAGCCCTACATCTGTCCCTACGAGGGCTGCAACAAGCGCTACTCCAATTCCAGTGACCGGTTCAAACACACGCGCACGCACTATGTGGACAAGCCCTACTACTGCAAGATGGTGGGCTGCTTGAAACGCTACACGGACCCCAGCTCCCTGAGGAAGCATATTAAGGCTCACGGGCACTTTGTCGCCCAGGAGCAGGGAGGTCCGGGTGGGGTGGGATCTCTGATGAAGCAGGGGCAGACTGCAGGGGCAGGGAAAGAATCTGAGCTGACTTATGTCAGTGGGACCCACTTTATCATTCCTGGTGCTGCCGCTGCTCTCTTGGGTGGTCATGGTCTGCAGGGTCTTGGAGGATCCCTCCCTTTGTCTCCTCTCAATCCCCACCCCTTGGACTTGAGCACACTGGGATGCCCAAGCTCCCCTCCAGCTGGGCTTAGGAAGACCTCCATCCTGTCCTTCAGTGGTTCCCCACTTGGCCTGGCCAAGTCACCCTTGCTCTCTCATACCTTCTCATCTTCCACGTTGGGGTTGCCCATGGTGCCAATTTTGGGCTCGGAGCGCAGGGACCATGGCAAGGCCAGAGGTGGGGAGGGTGAGGACGAGATCCACGGTGGAGTGCTCAACTTGTCTACAGGGGCATCCAACGACCCCCTGTCTTGGGTTGTCATCCCTTCTGGCTCAGTGGTGCTGAAGCCAGCTGTGGTCAACTGAGTGCCACATTCCAGAGGGACGGCAGGGGAAGGGTGGGGGTGGAACAGGGGTCAAAGGTCAGAGGCAAGCTTATGGGGGTTTTTCTTAAAGCAAATGCAGTTCTGCTCGGAGGTGACACCATCTTCAACTTTTAGCACTACTTGATTTCTAATTTGTACCTTATGGTCGGACACATTTACCTGTTTCTTGTGATTATAGGGATGGTACCTTGAAGCAAAATTATTGTAAGAATCTAGAAAGTGGCCAAACACTCACCTCCATTCTTTTTTTTTCTTACTACCAGGGTTATCCAATCTTGCTCCTGGAGAGTTTAGCTCCAACCTGCTCCAACACACCTGCTTGAAAGATCTGAGTAATCCTGAAAAAGCTTGATTAATTGTGTGCTAAAGTAGTGGTGGGCAAATATGGCAATCAAAGTCCACTGTCCTGCAGTTTAGTTACAACCCTCGCTAAACACAAACTAATCAAAGTCTATAAGATTACTAGATAAATTACAGCCAGGTGAGTTAGTTGGATGTAAACTCAGTGGACCTTGAGGGCCAGGGTTGCCCTTCCCTGGTCTAAACTCTGCAGAAAGGTGGCCCTCCAGAAGCAGAATTGGAACCCAAGTCTAATTGACTTTCTTTTCTGTTTTAGCACTGAGCTAAATGGCATACTTCCGAATCTGTGCCCTTGCTTCGAGATATAATAGTATTTATGCGTAAGAGAAACTTTTGGACGACAGTGTACGCAACACACTAAAGACACAAATGTATGCTATTATTCTTCAGGAACTGACCTTCAAGCTGTTTTGTGCGTCATGAAAAGACCTCTGAGCGTAGCGAGCTAGAAATCTGTGAGGCTAAATCGCATGGGCTTGGTCAGGTTTGCAAAAGGGTGCTAAGGTCGTAGGTTAGACACAGAGCAGCTCTTTTACTTGCCGTCAATCTGTTGTACCCTTTAGACCAGTAGTGTCCAGTTCTGGCCCTGATATGCCACTTTTCTGCAGAGTTCAGCTCCTACACACAAGTTTCTAGTGATCCTGAAGACCTTGAGTAGCTGGTACAGGTGTGTTTACTTAGAGCTAAACTTTCCCTGACGGTGGCCCTTTAAGAGCAGGAATGGACACCACTGCTTCAGACTGTCCCGAGTCCCACCTCGGTCAGCGGGTACCCTCGGCATCCCTTGCAAGTGAACTTCCTTAGCTCAATACTATTTGCAAGCTATATGAAAAACAGTGCATTTGCTGCTAGCGGTGTCACTGCAATGTAAGCATACATCTTTGAATAAAAAATAGACAAAGTATGAACGACAATCTGTCCTCTAAGGAGGAGGAAATAGAAACCTTGACTAGCTCTATTTTGTTGAATAAGAGACTTACAGACACAAAGCTCAGACTGACTGAGTTTTAAGACATAAAATGGGACAAACTCACCTAGCGGTCATGCTAATGCCTCATCGGACATGGCACTGTTGTAAATAGTGCCATCTTATGGTCATCACTTGTATTGCACACTACTAGCTGAACCAAGGGCCAGTTGTAATAGTTTTGTCCTGCTTTGCCGTATACTAGCATGGCAGGATAAAACAAAGGACCTTTGGCTAATGCATAATAGTGGAGTGTTTAAAATAATCATTTTCCACAACCCAGTGGACATGCTGACACTTGCAATACACCATTTTAAGTGTACTTCAACGATTAAGGGCCTAGTAATCTAAACGTAAACCCAGAGATTAAAGTAGGGACTTAATAATAAGAGTAGAAAGCCCTATTAAGGTGGCCAGAAGTTAGCATTTTGATGTAAGACCATTTCACATGACCCATGTCAACATTCTCCAATCCATCAAACTCTAGAGCAAGTTGTCAAGTTTCAGCATTACCCCTGACGCCACCTTACACCAATGGAGTTGTAGGTGATGCTTCAAGTACTAAAGATTTCACATTTGACCCCATTTGGCAATGATTTTTCCAGTTGCATGATGCATAATTATGTGGTACATCATACAAACTGAGAATAAAAACTCAAAAGACAGATTCTGTGCTAGATTTAAGGCACATCAGGTTGTACAACACAACCTTTGAGACAGATACTCCTATTGTGCATTTTATGATGCTATCTCAAACATCAAAGATGTGTCTGATTATTGTTTAAATGTGCATTTAAATCCTGAAGTGGGTCATGTGAGACTTTACCCAGTCTTTTTCATCCACCATTGATGATCATTGATGATCAACCTGTCACAATCAAGACCTCATTCATTCAATTATGCTCTTGATTAAATCCTCTCTCCTGAACTCAGGCACGTAACAGCATCTGTCTTCTCTGGAGAAATACTACTGTAACAGAGATGACATATTTAGAGCATCTTTCAATAATGTCCGTTACTCATAGATTTGGAGAAAAACATGATAGGACAAACGAATGTAATGTAAAAACATTCCGACTGAAATAATCGCACTTCCTTAAAGCATGTACCCTGCCCTCCCCTCCAAACCATTTTTACACTCAGAGTCTTATTCCATAATTATTTTTGTTGTATTGCTTGTGGAAACTATACGATTAATGCTGTTTTGTTTTACAGACTTTTTTTTTGTTTGTTTTGGACGTGACATTTCCTGATGTTGAAGTTGCTTCATTTCTGTTATCGCTATTCTGTGTTCAGCTTTCTCCAGCTGATGAAAGAGGGAGAAATTGACAGATACGTTTGTGGGTAAGAAGCCCTTATATTTAGGCCTAGCCCATAATCGTGATGTTTTGTATGTACATGTAATGTTTAATGTCCCACATAATAGACATTCGACCAATCAACATGTCCGTAAATTGCCATTCTCCACATCTTTAACGTGCGGCGAGCTTCAAAAGTAGGCCACTGACCCTTACACGGCCCCAGATTATTTTTATTTATTCGGTTGAAGCCAAGAAAAGGTGAACCCTGTGCTTCTATAAAGCCTTTTAGAAGAGATAACATGCAAATCATGCAGCAATCAACTTTGACATAAGCATGTATTTAGGAGGCTTATGATGTCTATTAACCCTTGCATCCTTCAAACAAGTTGGTAATATCTTTGCCCACCTTATCCTACTCCCTTTTCTCATGTTGTTGGCTGGAGAAAGCTGATACTGACACAGACCTGTCAAGGTCTACATCAATGTTTATATCAGATAAGCTGTTTGAACATTTAACCCTTTGAGCATTCTGAAAACGGCCACACTGTTTTACACAGGAGACTCCAAAGGCCTTAACAAAGCGATGGTGCATCCCCAATGAATCTGAATTTACTGCAACTGTATGTGAGAGACTTAAGCAATAAACTGAATGGCAAGGAAGATCTCATAGCAAGATATTTAAATTTAGATGTTCACTCAATGATGCAAGAAACTATATACGGTACATAAATTAAGCCCCATTTTAGAATATAAATAAAAATCTCACACTAAAAGTAAAGATGGTTGTAAAATGAAATAATAACAGGACAAATTCTTCAAGTGCCACAGAGATGCACAAAGGGTTAACAAAAAGACTATGGCCTGGAAAGGCCAGTATCCTTTTTTTTTTTGCACATTTTTGAGATATTTTAATATCAGTATTTTTTTTTCCAAGTGCCTTTTATTATAGTTAAAATGTAGATGTAATACAGTATATGAAAATAAAGATATATATAAATAAATATATATATTTTTTTTCCAGCATCATGTTCTAAAGCTGAACATGCAGAATTGTAGAGCTGTAAAAGTCTCCAGTTGGTACAACATAGGTGTGTGCTCCTGTTTTAGAGGATTTTTATTACGATATTGATAAGGATGTCAATGGAATAAAAGAAACAAATCTTTAATAAATTTGCATTTGATATATTGCACTTTGCTGTGTCATTTTTTTGCTGAATGTTTGGGATATTCATGTACAGATGGCTGAAATGTTTATAGTATTAACTCAGATCATGGTCTTAGCCTCGGATGAGACTATTTTTCTTGGCTCTTACATCGGTTTGCTTTTGCTCGACGTGTCTGACTGACCCCAGTTTGAACAACTGAAATATACATAACAGTCATTTTAATGTAAATACAGAGCGTTTGTGAGGATCCCAAAACAAATTTCAGTAATCGGTGTTTATGACCTAATCCTCATTAACATTTGATATTTAATCCTAAAAAAAAACACTGTATAATGTGAACAAATATGTTCAATATTCATCATTTCTTTGTTAAAGGTTTAAATCACAGAAGTTTGAAGCTCTCATTAATTCATGTTGTATTTATATTGTGCTTTTTTTTAATGTACAGACTACATTCATGATAATACATTTACTAGTGTAAAAATTTAAAATATCTTAAAATGCAATACAAATGTTGCTATACATACCATTATATTAATATTTAAATACATAAATTACAATAATAACAACCAGCGATAATTCATTGATCACTCAAATAGCAACACGTGTATACTGCTTCGCTGAGAGTGTTTATGGTGTGAATCGGACAGAAATAGATGAGGTAAAAGAACGACCTTAAGTGAAGGCCAAATTGACCAAGATTTTAAAGAAAGCTCTGGATAAAAATTAAAAAAACACAAACCCTTCATCTGCTGCAAATTTGTTGATTACCCAGATAATCATCATCCAAACTGAACTGAATGTTACACAGTAGTCTATATGCAGCAGAATATTGTACTGTGATAAACATATTATATTATACTGGGACTAAACAATTGCTGTTTCTTAAGTCCAGCCACAAGACAAGTGTGATAGCATCACTTCTTAATCTTGTCTGGACAATCCCTCATCTCCTTTCACAGCTTGGAAAAGACAGACATGCCATACAAGTACTTTTTTACTGGAGATAAATCCATCCTAGTTTCTACATCCAAGGTTTTCCCTAGACTTTAAAACATTTCCCTAGTTTTAATAGTGTTAAATGACTGCTGCGTAATCTACATTAGGCCTGAAATAAAGTCAACCATCTTATATTAAATCCAGAGCATTCCTCTCAACAAGGAAGAAACGGATGGATACACTACTTTTTAAAAGTGTGAGGTAAAGAAAAGCATTAAAAAAGATGACTTTTATTCAGCAAGGATGCATTACATTGATCAAAAATATGACAGTAATACATTAAAAAACAAAGGTTTTCTATTCTTAAGCAACAAATAATCATATCAGAATGATTTCTGAAGGATCATGCGACGCTGAAGAACATCACAGGACTTTGACATCACTGGAATAAATTAGATTTTTAGATATATTAACTAGAAAAACAGATATTTTGAATTGTACCAATACTTCACAATATTACTGATCTAACAGTATTTCTAATCAAATAAATGCAGCCTTGATGAGAATGACATACTTCCTTCAAAATGTCTGAAGGAGTATT
>NC_039293.1:8903005-8932765 GCF_003368295.1 Carassius auratus | reverse complement strand
AATGTTAATAAAACTGTAGTAGTATGTTAGCGATCCTAAAGTACACTGATTACACTTTCTTTCTTTCTTTTACTTCAAGCTCTTTTATGTTTAAGCATAGAATTATTAGAAAAATCAGTCCAAAAACAACTGAAACCAAGGCTGCTGAAAAAGTTCATAGACACACTGTTTTAGACATGAATCTGTTTAAAATAAAATCGCTAATGTTTTAATTGTGAGTCAGACTTTGACAAAAAAAATCATTCACAGTATCTTTTTTTAATGTTACAAACATAAAACGTTACAACTAATATCGTTAACGAGATGTTCGCATTTTCCACAGGATGAGAAATACTGGTCGCGGAGGAATAAGAACAACGTGGCGGCGAAGCGATCTCGTGAAGCCCGGCGTCTGAAGGAGAACCAGATCGCCGTCCGCGCCACCTTCCTGGAGCGGGAAAACGCCGCACTACGAAAGGAAGTGGCCGAGCTGCGCAAAGACTGCGGCCGCTGCAAGAAGATCATGTCACTGTACGAAGCCAAATATGGCTCGCTGTGAGGGACACGCTTCACCCCGACACGCATCAGTCTCTCTATAATTCACACCGCAGTTACACGGCCGGGATTGTGGTAATGTGGCACCGTGTGGGAAGTGGACGAGTATGACGCGAGCACGTGTTTTTTAAGAGGATGTTTTAAGGGTCTAGAAGACACAAAACACATGATAACAGCATAACCTTTGACCTCCTCATACCTCATTCTGCCCTCCACACGACCCCGATATGACCCGAGCAGTGAGTTCTTAGAAGTTTATTCGGTATGAAAATGAGATAATGCAGCCGACTGGAGAAGTCGCACACAGCAGACGCAAAGTTAGCGTTCAGTGTTTGGTCATGACTTTTACGACTGTTTTCGGCTCGTTTTTAACCTGTTTCTACCTTTTTGTACTTGACATGTCATCGCTGTTTGTGTACAAGAGGTTTTTCGCAGAAAACTAGCGCATGACCCTTGATATGAAGCAATTATTTTCTTTATTCTACAAAAACGAGTGTACTTCGGGCTATTGCAGTTTGCGAAGATTTGAAAGAAAGAAAAGTCTGTAATTATACGCTTGTATCCATCCACCAGTGTCTTTGTTCTTCCAGAATGACATTTCTATTGTGCAGATTTTTAACACTTTAGCGACTGTGCTGCGATCAAATGCATCTTCACAGCAGTTAACTGGATGATTATTTTAACGCGAGCGTCTGCGCAGGAGTTTAACTGTGAGCGACTTGATCTGGTTTGTTTTCAGGGTTTGATCCAGGGCAATAATGTGCGATTCATCTTTACCTCAGATTAGATATTTCTAACCAGTGTTTGGTTTTTTTATTTGTTCATTTATTTAGAATATTTTTAGTCTGGCAGCTCAGCATCAGTTAAAAACACAAGCGTAACAAACTTCTGTGTAAAATGTAAATGTATTTTTTTTTTTATTCTCACCAATAACGCAATCATCACTGCATTTTTAATAATAAGAATAATGCATTTTTGATCGATTTGTGCATTGGTAAAACCATTGTGGCGTGAGCATGATTTGATTTAGTCAGCGACATTAGCATAAACAGCATTAGCGTCACTAGAGCCTCACGTTTATTGCTGTTTTTCACTGGTTTTCCAAGTTATTGTTATTTTAAATGGTGGAAAATAATGTGCTTCCAGTGTTTTTATGGGTTTTGATAGATTGCACTTTTCGTGGTTTGTTTTAATTTGGTTTTAACAGCTAATTTTTTTTTTTTTTTTTTACTTTTATAAAACTTTCCTCATTTTGTTTCTCTATAGTTTTTTTATACATGCATACATAAAAACAACGGGTCTCTAGCACTTAAAGGCGAATCTATTGTAAATTGAGAGTCGTTAGTGCATGCTGTTGTCATGGTGACGTTGTGCAGTGGGCGTGTCCTTCTCTTGCATATATATATTATCTTTTTTTTTTTTTTTATAGATTTGTTGTTTTAACTCTTTCTACTCCTGTTTGATTTCATTTTACAAACCAAACAAACTTTCAGGTCAATCACTGTTTCAAATGTACTAGAATGAAGTTTGTGTTTGTTTTATAGGTCAGTTTTGTGATTTAATCTGAATTGTGACGTTGCGCCTCTGGTTTTTGTTATTAATTCTGTCACATAAACTCCAGACTTTGAGTTCTACGTTGGACTCTGTGAAACTGAAATGTAGCATTTTGTCTAAAACATGTAACTTCAGTATATGGATGGACACTTAAAAAAAAAAAACTTGTTTTAAAGAGTCCTGTTGTTTTTCTAAAGTCATTTTCCTCTGGTGTAACGCAGTATGTCATGACTATGCTGTATAATGCATATTAATAAAGTTGGATATCAGTGATTTGACCTTGCTGAGGTTGTGATGTATCTGCGCTGTGATTGGCTGCTGCTGATGACATCACGTGTGTGAGACGCATCTGCAGTACAATGTTCTCCAGCAGAGGACGGATCAGTTGACCTTATGGGGCACTGTGCAGAAACACACAAACAATACTGTACACAAACATCATTCTGCATGTGCTTTCAAAGCACCTTTGTCTGTACAGCATCTTTGAGTGTGTATGTTTTCCTCCATTGTTATTATTCTCGGTCTTATGTTACCTAACAATCATCCTCACACTCGAGTGTCCTTTACAGAACATCTGCTTCAGAGGCACACACTGATCTGAATAGGTCTGAAGAGAGAATATAATCACCATTATATGCTGAGACAGAATAAAAATCATATTCATCACATTTAACCTGAAAACAACCAGTCCGGTACGTTTTAGAAAAACGAGATGTTTTCTCAGCTCCTTTTTAATTTTAATATATAAAAATGTTTTAATATAGTAATGGGGTTGTTGTTTTTATACATATTTTATATTAGTACACCCATAATAAACATTGTAGTACATTTTTAAAAATGCAAGGAATACAGAATCATTTAGTTAATATTTCACGTCATTCATTTCCAGATATTTTACAGAGAGAGGTTCAAGAGTAGTTGATATATATATATATATATATATATATATATAATATACACATATATATATTTATTTATATATATATATATATAAATATATATATATTTTTTTATTTTTTATTTATATTATTATTTATTTCTGCCAAGACTCAATAGGTTTGATGTTATAATAAGAGATGCAAGACTTTCACACCTCTCTCTCTTCAAAAAATAAAATAAAAAATACCTTAATGACAAGTTTGGCTCCTTTTTCACAAACATTCATAAAAAAAAATTGCAAATAAGATCATATAAACGGAGCTTATGTACTATTTAAACTGGCTTTGTTTCCAATAGTAAATGTAAGAAACAGAATCAATGTATATTACATGACTGGAAAACTAAATGGCCCATATAGACCGTTCTGGGTTCTGATTGGTCAGAGGTTGTGACCCAGGGCTTCAGTCCCAGTCGCAGGTGTTTATTCAGCTGCAAGAGAACAGGGAGGTTATAGAAACACATCTCAAGAGTTTGACATGCTGAAATGTTTTCATTTGCTGGTTATAGTGTCCAAAACAAACAAACACAGACCAAGCTCTTCATGGTTCTTAAACTCTTTTGGATATTATTAATAAAAATTAAAAAAATGCTGTTTCAAATTAAATCCCATTTAATACAAAAGACACAGAGCTGGAGTTGTGTTACAAACCTGAAAAACTTTTATTAACGTTAATGGTGTTCTTTTGTTTTCTATTACATTACAATACTACCACAATTTCCAAAATGAGAATTTTAGACCATTTCCCAAATAGACATGATCGATATTGACAAAATGATTAAAGGATCTTTGAATTATACTGTTAATTTGAGAGAAACCTGCAATGCCTAAGGAACTCAATATTTTGGGTTTGAACATCAAGGATGATAGGAGGTTTATACACCATGCTTTAAAACACTTAAATGTCAAACTATATTAAGAAAATCAAGGACTTCAAGAGCATCAAACCGAAAACTACTAGTGTTGAATTTAAATGACTCCAGTAGAAGGTACAATACACATTCAGCACTTCGTTAAACAAACTTTATTAGTCATTTCATCTTGCATATATATTTATATTCTTATAGTTAGTTCTGAAAAAATAACTTCAGCACGTAGGAAACTAAACAAAAGATCTGGAACATAAGAAATATATACATATTAGTGTCATCATATATATCTCTTAATTTGCTTTACAAATGCTGTAGAGAACTCTTTTGAAAAAACAAAAAAAAGCATAGAAAACTTGTAAATAAATTACAAACGAATGTAAAAATACACCCAGCCGTAGCATTAATAGAGAAATCTAAACCCCGCCCACCCCAAATGAAGCCAATGGAAACATGTATTTTCATGAATCTGATGTTCACTTTTCGAATGTCGACGAAGGACATCACAAGAAGTACAGTCTCGCCCAGACATCTTCGAAAGTTAATTTAATACAATCTTTAAACTACATTACCAAGCTATAGTTTAGCCATAATTGGCAATTAAAGGGTGAGTAAAGAACCTTTAGCATCTAGCATATAGTGTTTATTGTGAGGCATTGCGGGAGTTTCCATAGGCCTGTGCGTAAAGTGCAGGGCGGCTGGATGGGGCGGTACGCTGAGGGGGAAGTGATGTCATAAAGGAAGACAGCATTGGCTCCTACCTTCAAGATGATTCTAGAACACCAGCCTCTATCTTAGCGCAATTAAACGCTTCAGAAAACACAGCCACTGCAGTCAGAATATGACACAACAGTCCTACAGCAGAGAAAATGAAGTGCAATTTTCACTGTAGCATCTCTTGCAAACCACCTTTTACAACCTATGGAACGTAAAACACACGTTTTCTGTGACCGAAAGCTAATCTGTGCATCTTCCACACAATGGACGTGGAATTTCGTGTCCCATCCCTTCAAAGACAATCTGCCGTTTATCAAAACCTTCAACCAGTACCTTCACCTCTGACCAGGAAGCCAAGTGTGGAAACCAATCAAAGTCACAACAATCCAGCAAACCATCATTTAGTCTGCGTCTACGGGTGTCGGAATTTACCTGATCTGCCAGAATATTAAAATATACATCAATTCCCAATCTGACTCACTAGAAACCGATATAAAATTCTGGCTGGTTTCATCAGGATTTGGCTCAATGTGTTCAAACTGAAAAGGAGAATTCTAAAATTAATCCAAAATATCAGATATGAGCTGCCTCTTAATCATCAGCTCAAGAGCAACCAGACCCAATCGCCTTCAGAGAACATGTCATTAAAATTAGCATTAATCCACAATTATGACAACCAAGGTGTGACCAAATGGTTAGTTTAACACAGCTGTAATCTCCAGAGCGTCATGTTTCTGAACATAAACACCATCCCAAAAATCCCTTTTAGGCATCTAGAATCTTCTCTAAGAATATTAGCTTTTTTTCCCAGAATCAATTTTAAAAAAGTAGCATTAACCAAAGATTATAAAGACAAACAAAGATAAAGTGACTCATTACTGAAAACAACAAACACAAACATCTGTGCAACAGGAGGCTGGTTACTCCAAGAGATAGTCGATTCATAAATAAACAACATCATGAAACAAGAAACAAATTGACGGAAAACTAACAATCACAAGTTATACTCAATTAGTAGTCATAATACTCTTGATTTAACACGGTGGTAGTAACAGTGATTCGTGGAGGGGGAAAAATGTCCTCAAGGAAAGGGTTTCAGCATTGGATCTCTTTCACTCTGAGACTTTAGTTGGCCAAGACCACAGGTTGGAAGGCCTGGCCGGAATACTGCAGGTTGTATCCGAGTCCCTTCCACGAATGGAGTTTTATCCATGAAGGAAATTCCGCTGTTGCCTCCAATGATTCCCACAGCCTGACCTGGTTGTGGACTGGAGAATGGATCGAAGGAGGCGTGTGGTTGTGGAGCCTGAAATGCCGTCATTGGCGAAACTTCAACATCAAAGTAGATGGGCCTCTGGGAAGTGGGAAACACAAATTCTTTGGCATTAGGAGACAGTTGGCTTGGGATGGGACCAGCTAGAGAGTGCATGGAGAGGGAAAGGGGTTTGTGCTTGACCAGTCCCGGTGGGGAGATGATGCTAGGGGAGCGCGTGATAATCCTCTGTTGCGGGGCCGTGGTGACGCCAGAACCAGAAGTAACACCGGGGTTCCCATACTTCTTTATCTTGGTGGAGCCAAATTTGGTGGCGGCAAAGCTGGCTGTGGTGAAGGTTATAGGTTGAGGTGTGGGCCGGGGGTTGGGTGTAGAGTACAAAAGACCAGCACTTGGTGGCGATGGGGTGGCTGTATTGGAAGAATGAGAGCTGGGATTTGTGGGAGTGCTGGGAGTGGCGTAGCCGAAGAGTCCTGGGCAAGACGAGGTAGAAAGAGGAGTTGGTGAACTGGAGAGTGAGGATAGCATGACCGGCGACACCTGGCCACCAATGGGTATGAACACCTGAGCCTCTGGATTAAAGCCCAAACTTTTGATGTCCTCAAACTCCACGTCTCCTTTGAAAGCAATGTCAGACCTTTCAGTGTTGCCCCCTAAACCTGGAGGATCCTCCATGTACAGGACTGTCACTGCACCCTTCTCCCCAATCTGGTAGGACACTTCATAGGGGTCGATCCAGATGCAGAGCTCTGGAGGAACGTTGCTACGGACCTCTTCGGTGTCCAGACCACTCCTCCTGGCTGCCAGCTCCACCACAGGGTCCCCGGAAGCTCCCAGATGGAGGCAGCGGAAGGCACAACCACGTAAAGGAGCCTCAGGGTACCAGTGCCCTTCAAAGCGGGACACCAGGATACGCTCCAACTCCTCACCGAACAGATCCGCCCTACGGCGAGGGAGCTTGTTGTACAAGTAGGACACTATGAAGTTCAATGCAACCTTCACCTCTAGATGCATGATGAATTTGATTGTGTCTTGAAAGTTCCTTCGGTTAGACTTACAACAGTCCTAACATCTCTTGCAAACATCAAGGTGAAAATCTTTAGTCTCAACCTTAAGCATCAATTTAAAAGCAAGGCCTCTGATTTTGGATTGTTGGTCAGAAATTGCTTAAAAGTGATTGTCAGAGACCAGCTGATTTAAAAAAAAAATATTTTATCCGAGGCATTGACGTATGAAGACAGCAGCTCTACAAGATCCAGTTTCTTCAAAACCTCTAGAAAGACAAAGACAGACCAGTTAAACAGAATATTAATACTGAATTAATTCAGTGTCAGTGTGCATGTTTGTTTGTTTGAGCAGATGCTAAGGCCAAGGTACCAATCCATGATTATCTTCATGAAATCCCTCTTCTGTCCCTCTGGCTAAAGCACTTAGGATTACACGTTATAAGAGAGGGAAATTTACCACCATGTGCTCGGTCTACTCACACTAGCTCAAAGTGCTAAAAGGGAATGCTCTACAAGGATATATTTATACTTTAAACCCAGTGAATAACATATTTAAGTCACTCATGTAACAGCATCACGTACACTTTCTGTAATATACTCTACATAAATTAGTTAAAGATCACATTTTTGCATTTCAGTTTAAACCATCTGAGGGGAAACCCAAGACTGCTGATAAAATGGTGCCGTTGAAGGCAGGGGTTAAAAACTACAGCTCCCAACATGCACCACGCCACCGCCTTGACGTCATCCCCACGAGTGTGAATGTTTATATGACGCCTCCGCATTTCAAAACAAGGATAAGCCCCGTTAAAACCCGTTTTATAAATGCACCACCCTTGTTATATTTCTAATAGAGGCGGATTTGCGATGAGTTGCAGCACATGAGGACAGTCACTGCTGGTAAATGTCATGAAACGGATTATGATTATTCAGAAAAGAGACGCGTTAACTATCGCGTTTTTATACGGTGTATGGTTCATACACAGACGGGCCAATAAATCATATACTAACACTTATTTCATCATGCAGCCGTTTTACAAGAATAAAACGCGGTTTTGATTGATATATGGACAAGGAAATAAGTGATAGTTCTCCTTGTGCGGTTATCTTATTCACAACTTCTGAATAATGTCAGTTCTGACGTTTACAAATAAATCTAAATAAATTCTCTATTCGAGAATATACGATGTAATTTACGGTTGATATTGCTAATTGTCATTGATAAAAAAAAAAGGCAAAAACAAAACGAGTCGTGTAGCTTACTGAAAAGTCTCTTCATGCATTCAATGTCACTCAATGTCAAGAGTTTGATCAGATGCCAGAACATTAAACATTCGATGACAAACTGAAATGATTTATTTTGTTACTAAACAATTATCCACAAGCCTGAAAGTGTTTACACTTGTTATCTGTTACAAAACATCCAGCAGATACACATTATCTGCCTAAACTAAACCACATCAGCTTCATCAAAACACTCACTCTTGACTCTATAAATGTTTAACTTGTATTAAACGATTGAATTAAACCCGATTATCTAACACAGCAAACCCAAACATGATAATGGTGTTGCTTGAAAATAGAAACAGACGGATTGCTGGAAGTTGGTGTTCATGTTGGGCTGCTGTGTGTGTATGTGTGTGTGTGTGTGTGTGTGTGTGTGTGTTGGGGGTTCCCCCAAAAAACTTGTATCTAACTCGAGAGTATCCAGAGAGGTTTAAATCAAGTCCACAAATCCTAACATTATAATCCATGTTGCACTGTGTTCCAAATTCACACATACACAAAAAACAGTATTAGAACAACATGTTCCATGAAGTTATTTGTGACACTCCGATATGAAAGGGGCTTTTAAATGTCCAGCAGCTCTTTTACACACTGACAGCAGACAAATAATCAGCTTTTTGCACACCTTTGGCCTGTTTTAGTCATCTCGACACACCATTAAAGCCAAGGACATCTGTGCAAACACGAGTTCATCCAGGGTGTCAATAGTGATGCATGCTAGAGCCTCAAATATGATCAACTAGCACCATATTATTGTATCTTTAAATCTGTTACTTATGACAATATAAAATGGAGGACAACTCTTCACTCATTCAAAACAAAAACTAATATTACGAACCTATCCTTTCAACATCAAGTCATACAATCTGCTGCCATTCTGATGAAAGCAGTTAGTAATTATAAAAAAATAAATAAAGTACTTACTGATTCAAAGCTCGTGTTTTTGTCCTGTGCTTGTCATGTTCATTAATCACACTAATATCAATAATTATTCGTGTTTGTGGCGTTGAAAAAAAATATCCTTGACAGAGAACGGCTGCCTAGTGTTACGTTTGACTGATACGCACTTATATTTGTTTTATTTAATTTAATTTTATGTTTAATTCATGGTATGGCGTGACATATCCACGCTCCCGCACGCGCCCGTTTAAACTTAAATGTTTGACAACCTCGCGGATTTATATCTCAGCGCACGCGCGCGCTCCGCCCTGCGCTATGACGTGTTTTCAGCTGGAACTACTTACTGGTCAGATCTTGCGCAATAACTATACCTTCACATATGAACAAACGGTAAAAAGTTTGGGAAAAACGTCCTGAATGCATTTAAACTTTATAGATATTACTCAATATTCGATTTTTTTTAAAATACTATAATGTGTTTTAACTTCTGTATAACCCATATAAATTAAAAATCATGCCGATCTGACATTTTTATTGGGTCTCAGATGTATTCCCGAGGCAGGTGTGTTTGTTTGACTTTGTCTCTATTTAATTTGGCGGAATAATGTTTCCAAACGTGAGGCTGTGCGACGGAAGGCTAAAAATAAAAGATGTCATAGCAACAATGCAGCCATTGGCTGAAAAACTCGACCCCCGATTGCCCATTGGTTCGAGAGCAGTGACCAGCAGGGGGCGTGATGACGTAGGGTCAGCGCGTAACGACGTGCATGATGGGTATTGTAGTTTCTAAACATAACGAAGCAATGAGAAAAAGATGTGTGAAATTAAATTAAATTAAATTAAATGGAAAGTGACATAAGTGACAGAGTCCCGTTAGTGGTACGTAGATTAATCAATAAATAAATTATAAATTCATGTTAAAACCATTATTCTTTATTTGAGTAAAGTTTTGTTTTGTTTTTACATTTACAAGTAGGCTACATTACAGCTTTTAACTTTTAGCTACAACACATTTTAATTTAATCTTTTTTTTTTTTTTTTTTTTTTTTGGCTGTATGTAAGCACAGTGCAGTGTTAATGTTAAAACTGTGTATTTACAATGTTAAAGTGGCTGAAAACAATAAATATTCTTATTAGGAATGAAACTGCCTCGTTTTTTTTAACTATGCAGAGCTGTAGCTGAATACTTAGGCCTGCTATGCTACTGTATTTTAATGTTGGTCATGGTGGTACATGGAAAGTAAAATACTTTCTGAGGTGGTACTTATATATTTAACCCTACAAATGTCCCATAATTATCACTGTTAGAGAGTGTGCCTCTGGGCAGTGCCCTCTACCCACGGATAATATACTGCATTATATATAATATTATTAAGGAGATGAACAGCAGATGTCACTGTATGTCCTGTGCTTCATATTCATATTTGAAAAGTGAAAATCCGAAAAGAAAACAAGTAATAGTCAAAAGACGAGCTTATGGATGGTATTTAGTACAATGCTTTTTACACGACAGTCACGATGTCTTAAAAAGTCTTCCTCAGTGAGCTGCATGTGAACCTCTTCTGCATGAGTTTCTGACTGAACAAAGTGTTGCACTTCTGACAGAATGATGTCTAAGATATCAGGATGGACATCTCATTAAATATCATGAATTCATGTTAGTTTTTAATATCTGTAGAGCTAACATAAACATAAAGCTAACATAAAAATGAAGTGCTTTTAAGGCGATTTACGTATTTTTCGTTGGGCGTCTCTGGTGTTATGCGGGCGCGTGACGTCAGTGCCGTAAAGCGCCAGCCGGTGTCGTAAATCGGCGCATGTGTGGCTGTTGTCATGCCGTGCGCTCAAGTCAAATGACAGATTTTGGGTTATTGATAGTGTAAATGTATAAACCGGAGCTGCTGGATATCATCTGTCATCACAGAAACACAGCCGGCGGAAGCTGGTAATATGACAAAGCTGTGGAACATCGTATTTAAGAGTGACAGATTCATAAACCAGTAACTAATAGAAGTTCATAGTTACTCGCAGTACTGTAATATATCTGTAAGATCTCTCTGTAAGATCTCATAGTCCGGTTTCAGTGTGGTTACAGCGTTTAGAGTTCTGTCTCGCTTCTGGTCTGGTTCTGGTTTGGGTTCTGGTTCTGGTCTGGTTCGGGTTCTGGTTCGGGTCTGGTCGAGGATGTTTGTGCTGGTGGAGATGGTGGACACGGTCCGGATTCCTCCGTGGAGTTTCCACCGACAGCTGAACGACGCGATCTCCGAGGAGCTCAACAAGAAGCTCGCCAACAAGGTGAGCTGAGAGACATCCAAACAAAGCATGAATCATGTATGTAGACAGAAATACCAGAATGAAATTCTCAAAATGTTCTTCTGATGACCAGGGCTGCCTTTATTTGACCTAAAGCAGTGGTGTCTGTAAGTGTGTGGTGTGAACTCTGCAGGTGGTGTATAATGTGGGCTTGTGTGTGTGTCTGTATGACATCACTAAACTGGAGGACTCCTACATCTTTCCTGGAGATGGAGCGTCCCACACTAAAGGTGACTGTTCCTCACTGCCTTCTGTCTGTGTCTAGCAAACCCTCTCCTCATTCTCTCATTCTCTCTCTCCTTCTCCTCAGTGCATTTTCGGTATGTGGTTTTCCACCCGTTCCTGGACGAGATTCTGGTGGGAAAGATCAGAGGCTGCAGCGCTGAAGGTGTTCATGGTAAGAGAGGGAAAAATCTGCTTTTCTCTTCTAGTGTTCATCACTGCTGGAATCATCAGAACTAAAAATAAAAGTTAACTGAAATAATTTATATTCTCAACTACATTTTCACAACTTCTCATTTTCATTTAGTTCCTTAATTCATCTTTTATATATATAAAACTAACTGAGACTTGTTATAGCACTTATATATCATTGCTCTTTTGTTGTTTTTGATTGCTATCACTGTCCTCATTTGAAAGTCGCTTTGGATAAAAGCATCTGCTAAATGTAATGTAATTTAAGTAGTAAAATAACCTAAAAATGTATGTTACTAATTATGTTACTGAAATTAAAATTATAATTATATACTTAAACTTATTTCAGCTGTTTGCTGAGACACCATTTCTTGTTGTCATGTAGCTTTAGTTGAAATACTAAAATAATTTTAAAATTAACTAAAAAAAACACGTTACTTGGAATAAAATAATTAATAAAAATAAAAATATAAAACGGCAACATTTAGTTTAAGTACTAAAACAACTACAAATAATTTAAAAATAAAAAGCTAAAATTTACATTAACTGAAATAAAATATGTTTTAGGGATATAATACAAATATAATAATATATGTTTTAGTTAATTTAATGTTTATTTAAATGTTTAATTTTAGCTAGTTTACAGGGCAAAATTGAACATTTTAGTTAAGCTTGATGCACAAAAAAAACGAAAAAATAAACTAAAACTTAAGAAACAAACAAACATTTTGTTACTTGAAACAAATGTTGACTGAATTAAAAAAAATAAATATTCTAGCTAGTTAACTTTGTTTTAGTATTTTTTTTAACATGTACTAAAAATAAATAAAAACTATATAGAGAAATACAAAATATAATAATAATAAATACAAAAAAATTTGTAAAACAGAGTTTCAAGGAACCTATTTAAAATTAACATGAAGCCAGAAAATACTCAAATAATACCAAATATGTATCTGGGTGATAGTGAAATAACACGCTTACATGTAGATCATTATGGTTTAAATTCATTGTCAAGCCTTTATTCAAGTAGTTTAAGAGTATTGTAACTTCTGGAATGATCTTAATTAGAACATGGAAGTTAATTGGAAAAGCCTGCATGTTGTCACAAGTTGTTATGAGCTGAATAATGACATCATGAGTGTCGATTCCACAGTGAGCCTCGGATTCTTCGATGACATCATAATCCCGCCAGAGTCGCTACAGCAGCCGGCTAAATTGTATCCTGAGTCATCGCTCCTACCAACACATTAACATGACACTGTTGATGAGCTAGCAGTGTATTTGTAGCATCATGTTCCCAGCATGCTCTGTTCCTTCACGGTTGGCACAGCGATGAGGCGGAGCAGGTGTGGATGTGGGAGTACGAGACGGACGAGGGCGCTCACGACCTCTACATGGACCAGGGCGAGGAGATCCGCTTCCGGGTGGTGGACGAGGTCTTCATCGACACGTCGCCCTCGGGTCCCAGCGCAGAGAAGGAAGGGCCGAGCACAGCCCTCACAGCGCCACCTGCAGGAGCGGAGGACAGCGCGCAGCAGAAAGAAGCTCCCTACACACTCATCGTGAGGATATTAGAGATGCAATCCACCATTTGTCTGTGCAGTATCACACACTGATGATTCACTCACATCTCTTGTTTTCTTCTGCAGGGATCTGTAAGTGAACCAGGTCTGGGTCTTCTGTCCTGGTGGAACAGTTAACAGTCTCATCTGTGTTATGAAGCATGAAAAATCAGCTGAAACTTCTCATAAGACTAATTTACACACAGAACTGAAGAGCTGTGGACCAATCAGTGAGCAGCTGGTGCCGACCAATAGGAGATGCTTAATAAAACAGCCTTTATAACGATTTAAATGGGACTATTGTGTTGTATTGCTGTGTCCTATGGAGTTTACTTTATAGGTAAATTCTATAAAATCTTTTAGCAAATAATCTTTTTCTGACACTGAATGGAATATTTTCATCTGAAACTGTATATGTTTTTTTTTTCTCCTGCTTTTGACATTTTAAAATGAAATAAATGAAAAGAATTTATATTATGATTTTTTTGTGTATTTTGTATTTACATTATATACAGTATATATATACACATGTAAGACTGCTAAACCTTTTTTTATTTAGAATGTCTCTATTTTAAGTTATGGTATTTTCCCTCCATCATAATAAATAATAAAAATAATCATAAACAAATAAGGACACTTGCTTTGCACCTACCCAGCTAGCAAAAAATATCCGCACGGCTTCTTTTTGCCGCCGGCCCTAAGCTGTCGGCTATAGGTGCGTCCCGCTGGCGGGGATGAAACGTTTGCCGCCGAATACGTCACTCCCATTTCTTGCGAGATGCCGCCGGCGAAAAGCCGGCGGGCCGACTGCTTCATTTTCTTTGGCGGTTGCCTCCGTCTAATGGACCGCGGCCGGCTGGCGGCAAGCCGCTTTGAAATGCAAGGATTTCTACTAAAATCGACCAGCAGCCAAGGCTATGTTTAGCATGTTGGGAGTTAGAATGGAAGTGGAACTGACAGCATTTTAACTACTTTTCACATCTGAAGCGATTATAAAATCATAATAGCCTATATGTGAATTAAATCCCATATTATTATTATTATTATTTTTTTTTTTTAGGGTTTATTCTTGACTCTTGATTCCATGATAAGGTACGGTTTAGGAAATTACATTTAAATTACTTTGAAACTCTGAAGCGATAGAGTAGCCTAATAGGCTATATGTAAAATTATTTTATGCACTTAGGTGAAAATTGTTTACATTTCTTTGATTTATGCACAATTGAGACATGCATAAACCAAAAATAATTCCTTTTGTAAAACTTACTTGGCAATAAATATCTTTCTGATTCTGATTAGGTTTTAAAATAGATATTTAATTCATGGTATGAACAATTTAGCTGAATAAATTGATGAAGTTAGACTTTTCACTAATGCCTGGCTACATCAGTGAACAGTGAAAGACATCTGCAACATGGCCAAAATCTTGGGTAGGTCTATACTTTATAATTTTTTATTAATTTGCAACCATGGTAATAGCCTATCATAAACAGGAAAATCTCTGTTTTGACCTGATCAGAAGGATAAACTAAAATCTAAAAGCTCCTCTGGTTTCACAGCTGCACTGGCAGATTTATGAAATATTTAGAAATATTTCGTCTTTCTGCCATTCCAGGAAATGTCATTTTATGTCTTTCATTTTTTTCCAACCTCGATTTTTTTTTTTTTTTTTTTTTTTGACTTTTTACATGTATAAGGGATTAATTTGCAATTGCGACCTGTACAAATGTTTAAGACAGTAAAACACTTAAAAAAATGTAAACACATTATAAATGTTAGAAAGTATAGGTTTTCACCATTGCTGTGTTCAGGATTTTTTTTTGGGCGGAGCTAAAACGGTGGCTCGATGACGCACTGGAGCCACTGAGCTCCTGGCCCCTCCCCAAACAACATAACTAGAGCACACATTCGCGTCAGTTCGCCGTTCAATCGCGAGTTTCTGTGGACTACCATCGTTTAAGTAAGTACATGTTTCCTTAACGCAATATTATGTTTACATTGTTTTTAGTTTATCTTTGTAAAATCTGTAGTCATCTTTGTTCATGCCTTACTAGTCAAGCTAAAGTAAGGCTAAAGTAAGTTAGCCTTGTTTACAAAGTTGCCGCCATGTTACAATTAAAGGAACACTCCACCGTTTTTTGAAATAGGGCTTATTCACATTATTTCCTACATTTAGATAGGTGGGCAAATGCATTTTTGTGTCAGTGCATGCATTGTTTTAGTTTGACTGGGTCGGCGTTAGCTTAGCTTAGCACAATGAATGGAATCCTTTGTTGCCAGCTAGCATGGCCTGAGTAAAACACCGTCAAGCCAGCCGCGAGTGAAATTTATATGCGCGTGTATTAGTTGCGATCGCTCAACAGCCTGAGGACGTGAGGATGAGAGCCAACATGAACTGGTGGTGTGAATGTGGGGGAATATGCCAATCTATGCCGACGGAAATAGAGTGTCTGTGCTGTAGAGAGTTGATGACCAGGCTCAACACGTCAGATCAAGATGGGTCATTCTCACGAAACAGTTGAAACGCCATGTCACTAGTGATTTTAGACATTAAACATGCAATTTAGTAATATATAAAACCACCATAATAAAGACAATACTGTTCTCTACCTAGCACAAATAGTAATTTCAAAATAGGAATTCATTATTTTTGCATTTTATTGCATTTTCTGCTGAAATTCTCATTACCGCAATGCGTCCAGCTGTATCTTACCTTATGTTATGTTGTAATTTAAACAAATTACAATTAAAATATTCTGAAAAAAGTAAATGGATATGCTTCTATAATTTTTCACATGACAGAAAAATGACAGACTGAATATTCATGTATAATAATAATGATACAATAGTGGAAATATAAAGTGTCCATGACTAATGTTCTCATCCTCCGCAATATTTTTTGAGGGTCATTTACGCACACAAATCTTTTAAAATATAAATCTTGATTTTAAATTAAGCAACACATGAGGCAGAACCTTCAAAATACCAACAAGGTAGGCAGATATCTTCATATTGTTCAAGTTAAAAGTGTAAAATTCTCTTGTCAGAACGTGTACACGACAAATTGATTATCATCACCGAAACGGGTAGTTTTCCAAATTTAGAAAAATATTAGATTACAAATTTTCTATGAAAATATACTTCATTAATGACTGATTATATACACAGAGTAAAAATTTAGCTAAATTATCATGGCTTCTCTGTTGTTAGCAAAACATGCTAAGACACCTCATCCTCCGCAACACCATTTTCACTCACCGCAACAATTTAAGGCCAGTTGCGGTAGAGAGAACCTCTTTTTCGGTAATGAGAATTTAATCATACAGACTATTGTTAAATATATATAATGAGTTATTAAATTAAATATTGTTTAAAAACAAAACAAAAAAGCTTAAGCAAAGGCTAGGGTGACCAATTTCAGAGAAAACGTTTATACCAACCCACCAAACCCCAGGAAGGAGAGCGACATTATGGGTTAGAGGTTACAGCAGGAGTAGTTATCAAAAATTGTTGGGAAGCCTACACAAATATTGGTGCATCTATCATTATGAGGACTTTCTATAAGTGTAATGATTTTTATACTGAGCAACAGAACTTGATGAGCAGAAGAGGCTTTAAAAAAACTTTTTTTTATTTTTTATTATTGATGCTAAACTTTTGAATGGCAGTGTATTTAAATATGGAAAAATGCAGCATTTTAAATTCTAATTCAAAAACAATTATTATAGAATGGTTAGGGTTAAATTGAATGAGAACATCTTTAAGGAAAAAATAAAAATATATTGTGAATCATCTTTTTAGGAATGAGCGATTTTGGAAAAACTTTAGGTTCACACTTGGGTATACTCTTTACCAGAACCAACTCTTTCAGTAGAAAGAAATAAATCCACTTGAGTTATCAAAGACTACATTCCCACTGTCAATGACTATTAATAAATAGTTATTACATAATTATATGATTATTACATAAAATATAAAATAAAATAAGAAACATTATTTTGTAATAATGTATTGTGAATAATTTTTTAATAATAAAACTAAAATTACAAAACTAATAATAGTCTTCTTTGTTTTCTAACATTACACTATTAAGTATTTATTTTTGCGGAAAACCACAGGGTGCCCTTTAAACTGCTTCTCATAAAACCTATTCATAAAGCAGCTGTGACAGAATTTTACTAAGGAATGGGGAGAAATCTTAAGCTAAGAGAAAGAGTGAGGATGACCTTTTTGGTATGGATGATGTCAGCATGATTACTAACTACACCCACAGTGATTGGCTGATAAGGGATGGGTCTCTGTCAGTTATTTTATAATATAAATATTGTCGAATGAGATATCATGTTGCCATAATCAAATAAAGATTTCAAAATAAAAATGTTGCAATATTCAAAGTTTGAACTAGAGTGTCACTAATTTAACAAGCATATGTTCAGCTAATTGTCAGCTTCTACATCTCTGCATCTTATAAATAATTGTTATATGTATAAGCAGCCTTTTAAATAACGGACTAGAATTATTATGGCTGATATGACAGTAAGATTTAGTACAAAGGTAAAAGAAATCCAAACTGGATTGCTGTGGAAACAGCCATTTTAGGATTGTTTAGGATTTGGTCTTTGTGATTTAGGTGTCCTCTTGACTACCACTAACTTTTCACAGATTTAAGAGCTGATTTTTACATAAAAACACTTTATGAAGTACTCGAAGATGAGGCGAAGAGTCCTAAAGATGTGGAGTTAGGAGCAACATTTAGTTTCACTTAAAATATTTTGTGAAAATGGCCCCTGGTGTTTATACCCTATGGTATCTAGTTATGAAGCACTGCAAAATAATTTATGCCAATATTATCTAATTTATTTTCTACATTAAATATTATTTGTTTGACTATACCACATACTTAATATGCCTATTATCATTACCGAAATCATGAACCTCTTTTTCGTAACCTATGTATCATTACCGCAACATGTGTTCTTTTAAGATTTATTTAAGAAATTGAAAAATAGTAGTCTGCTTTTAAATGTATGTGCAGAATCTATACATTATGTTCTTTCAGGTTTGCAACATCATTTTGAAAATATTTCAGTTTTCACTGAAAAAAAAATAAAAAAATTGGCTGCAAAATGCAGCAGGTGTTGCGGTAATGAGAGAAATAATTGAAAATCACATAAAAATGTTATTATAAAAATATATTTTATTCCAGAGTTTCAAGTAACTGTGCATGACTGTTAATAAACCATTTTTAAAAATGTGAAAATGTATTATTTTTCCCCACATCGCTGGACTTTTCAGAGTGTTACGGTAATGAGATTTTTGAGGACATGTTTTTGAAAATATGTTAAAAAAGTTGTTAAATTGTCAGTAAAACTTTTTTAAGTTTATGGTCACTGACACTTCAGACCCGACTCTTAATGCTTAAAAAGAAAATTTGTTGATACAAATTTTTTTTTAAATGTCATATATGAAATCTTTGAAACTACAATTTCGTGAGAATCACCCAGATGAGCGTGCCCGAAGTTGTGTCACATCTACAGAGGATTTCACGGTGCTGATCTATTCTGCAGTACTCGATTTTTTTTCCGGTGTGACAAAGTGAACAGGTAAATGGTTCTGACTTACGCATTTGATTTTCCTGCATTTCATCTGTGTATTTTCTTTGTCTGTTTATGGTGGATAACTGACTTTCATTCATTATTCCCTGCTCTAGAATGTTGGCAAGAGGCGATGAGATATTTGGTGCGCTTCCAAACAGGTTCTAGCGTTGAAACGACGGACGATGACAAGAAGAGAAAGAGAATCTCAAATTCCAAGTACAGACCCCAGGCCTCTTCTGATGAAGAGGAGTCTAGTCTTCCAGATGCACCAGCAGTGCTGTCGTTTGGACAACCTCTTTTGAGCTTTGAAAACATTGTTCCTGGTAACAAGGTTTCAGTGCTGCCCGATGCTCCAGAAGTTGCATCGATTCCAGAAAACCAGGAAAATGTTGTGCCATCTGTAGACTTCAGAGGTGGTATGTAAAACTGCTGTGATGCTTGATTTGTGATCCTGCCACTAAACTATACCCTTTGTTAGATTTTCAAATTTCTGTTTCCTCTTTCTCAGAACCAGGTTTCTCCCCAGAAATTCAGACTCCACTTCACAGAGCCAAGAGTTTGAGTACAAGTAAGTGATGTTATTTGTGACGTTTTTTTGTCTTGGAAACTATTGCTTCTATTTAAGATAAGGAATCCTTTAATCATAATCTGTTTTTCATTAGGACACTTGACTGGTTACTCGCCGCAGCAGTTTCTGGATGAAAGGTGTCGAGGTGTGTTGTACATTCCATTAGCATTGCACAGTTCAATTATAGTTTCATTACTGAATATGCAATACTCTGCACTGAAGTTAAAGCTGTTATGTTTGCTCTTCCAGCTCGTCAAGTACTAAGCTTTACACCCCCAGCAGCAAATTTACCCTGGCAGCATATGGGTGAAAACGCTGGAGGTATGTAATATGTTGCGCTAAACTAAGTGTTCCATTTTAAGTCCAATTCATTAAATGTATGCAATAACTTCAAACATATTTTTACGTCAATGATTATCAATAGGAGAAAGTCATCGCTCTGTAATTGGCCCTTGGACTCCCCTGGCATCTCGTGTACAGCATGAAGTTTTCAGCTATGAAGGTATATTTTAGGCCTATGTCTTAGTGTCCAGTGTTTTAAAAGTATTGAAAATAGTGCCTTTAGGTGTTTTTTTTTGTTGTTGTTTTGTTTTTTAATGTAGATTTCCAGAGACTCCAGAATGAAAAACAAGCCGTGATGGAGGAGAACCAAGCCCTTAGGGAGGAGAACCAAGCCCTGAGGGAGGAGAACCAAGCTCTGAGGGAGGAGAACCAAGCTCTGAGGGAAAGCACTGCACGAGCAGGTAAGAACATGCACAAAAAAGTCAAACTTAGGAAAGAGTATGTGATGTATGTACAAAATTACCATATGCCTTTCATTTTGTAGCTTCGGATGACAGCGGCTCACTTCAAGAGCAGGTGAAGCAAGTTGGGACAATGTTGAAGACGTTTGCTCGCACTGGGCAATCAGGTACAACTTGCAAACAACACCTGTGGTTGTTGGTTTAATTCCCACTGGGGCCAACTATACATGTAGTAGACCTAGATATAAATGTCATAGTTTAGTAGTTGAGGGACCAGGACTGACTATTATTTTATTTAACCCCTGTAGGTGCAGATCAGACCTTAATGCTGCGACGTCTTGGAGAGTTTGGCGATGTTGTGCGTAGCATGGACAACAAAATGGACACTATGCTGCAACATTTCAGTGCCAATGTGTCTGTTGGAGAGTTATCCCTGCCAGGGGATCTGTTACTCCCCCTAGACACCCAGGAAGATTTGGCGTTGCTTGACAACAGTTTGAGGCAGGATAAAGAGCTCCAGGAACGATTTGTAAGTGTGCTGATTTCGTTTATAACTCCATAGGGTAATGTAAAAAGTAGAATTAAGATTGTACACTGCATATTCTACAGTCTGAATCCATAGCCTGTCACATTTTATATTTATGTATGATAAGCTTCAGAGAAATGTAATTTGTAACACTTTTTTTGGATTTTCAGCTTCGGTTTTTGGCAATCAAATGTGGGAGGGACCTAAAGACAACCGTCTGGCGGATGCTTCAAAGTATCTTCTCTAATCACCTTTCCATCAATACAACCTGGACTGGAGTTGGGGATAAAGCATGTTTTAGAGACATGTTCCTGAAGACCATTGTTCAAAGTAAGTTGGATGTAAAAAAAAAAAAAAAAAAAAAAAAATATGTTTAGTAGATGTGTATGGCATTATGCCATTCAAATGGAATGACAGATCTGTATTTTCTACAGGAGCCATCCGGAAGAACCCGGCAACACAGGATGCCACTGATGAGGCCATCCAGGTTAACGTTACGCGTTACCTGAAAGGAGCATCTGACCGTGAAGGCGGAAAAAGGCGCCGCACAGCTGAGAGGGACCCACAGCCGACCCCTTAAACCTAGGCTGACTACTGACATCCCAGCATCACTGACAACTGGAACCCTTTCTTTATCCTGCAGTCAGTAACATCAAGACCCCTAAAGAAGCCAGAAGTGTCAGACTGCACTCCCCAATCCACACTGTTCACTGTGGATATTATCATAGTGCTTAACTTATTATATTGTTAAATATAGCTTGTAAATCCTTGTGCCACAGGTCAGCATTGCAGTTATATCTGTTCTACTACTTTTTTTACCTCAGTATTTTTTATATATATTTGAAGATGTTTATCACAGATACAAGAGACATCTTGTACCCCAGGTCAGCAATGCCATTATAATGGTCTATTCTACTCCAGAGCTTTATTCTAAATTATTACCACTTATCTTATTGTTAGAAATGGCTTGTAAATGTGATGTTATACCTGAATTTTTTTTGGTGTCCTGCACATTCTTTGGTACCAGATATACTCATTACTTATGTTTACTGGTAATTCTTTTCATGCCAGAGCTGACCTCTTTATATTATTAACAATTATTGTAAGTGTTATAATTTGCTTGTAAGCTAAGGCTGTTTTTTTTTTTTTTAACAATTTAATTGGAAACCTGCGTGTGTGTGTGTGTGTGTGTGTGTGTATTTATTTTATTTTTTTTCTCTTTTTTTCTGTTATTTATATTTCAGGGATCTGACATCATGTTTCAATGACAGTTACTGTACTTTGAAATGTGGAATTAAAACGTCAATTGAAATTTGTCTGGTTTGATCAATCATTATTCTTGATAAACTGCATAATATATATATAATATATATATAAATAAATAAATAAGCAAGCGGCGACCGATCGCTCGAAAATAGCGTTTGCCTCCGACGGGCCGCGGAAGGGTCGCCTTTGATATAACGGCGGCGGGACGGCGGTTGGCCCGCGGGCCGGCCGCGGAACGAAGGCGGTAGGAAGGCGGCTGCCGCTTCTAAAAAGCGGCTGCCGCCGGCGGTGCACCGTCAAACGTGTTTGCGATTACGCTATTCTGACGCTTCTACTGCCGCCGGAGCGCCGCCGGCGGTCCGCCGACTCATTGCTATCTGGGTAAACATTCAAATAATGTGTATTGATATGTTAACTTTTGTCATGTTTTATGACAGAATTTCTGTCCCCACATTGTTATGATAACCATCGTGTTATAATTAGAGTATTACTTGCATTCACATAAATGTATATATGTACATTTGAAGTGAATCAAAAAAAACGCATCAGAGTTGTCCTAAGAACAACGTTGATGAAAGGTTTTGATCCACTCAAGTGTTGACTACTATAGTCTATAATAGATGATACTACTGGGGTTGTATGTATTGCAGGCTGACTGCTGTTTACATAATCTCTCGACACGAGACAGTCTAGTGATGGGAGTGACTCATCTGAACGGCTTCAGTGCGTCATCTTCGGGATTCGGTGATGCATGAACATTGAACAAGCGCGTGGGTTCTCCCGGTAAAAGCGTGCTTACGGGGATCTCCTCCAGCACACGAGCTCCTCACTGCGGGTTTGCACCATAGTCTGTAAGAACCAGACCCTAGCCTGTATTTCATCTTAACGTTACATAACGGCGATCGACAGGACCGGAGCATCTGTCAACTCCACACAGCGGCTGTAAGTTTCTGCATTTGATCCATTTATTTGTTATTTCAGTTTTTTATACTTGTAATGTCTGTACTATAAATAAGCGAATATGTAATCTAAAACAATGTTAAAATGATTATGCGTGATCCCGTCGCACCGCGCTTTTGTTGATGTCCGCTCGTTTTTCAAAACTTAGCGCGCCTTCCTACACTGCATTTATTATAAGCGTTGATTGTGTATAAATAAAGGCACAGATGACGCCTCTAGAGAGATGCTGTCCAGTAAGTCAGCGGAGGAGATTGCGTCAGGAACATTCTGGAAGCGGCTGATGCTGCTGAGCGCGAGATCAAAGGAACCGCATCTTCGAACCATCAAGCGTTCCTCAACACAAACCTGACGTGTAAGAGTTCGGCGCCAGTTCTATTCATTTTGCCGCGGTTCTTTTTTTTTTTTTTTTTTTTTTTGAGTCAAAACAATCGTGTGAAAAAGTGTAAACAGCTTTACTGTCGCTTGTTCTTGTACGTGATTGCGTCATTGTCATTTTGGTTCGCTTTTGGTCAAATGTATGCTATCACTGAATGCAGATCATATCGTAGATCTACTATATATTTTTTGTGCTGTCATTATATGAGAAATTTTATTCCATAAGCGGTGATGCCAAAGTTATTTCATAATGGCAGAACCAGCATCAGCTCCGACGTCACGAGGCCAGATTTCGCGTCCAACATTCATTTCAAACGCGTGAACCCTACAGAGACTATCAACCTAAAATACATCTGACACCTGATGTAGCATACTGTTAGGTCAGAATGAACATTGCTTGCAACTTCAATCCAACTTTATAAACTCAAAAAAGAAATTATTAAAAAAACATCTGATAACCTGTTTAATCTCGGTTTGTTTGTAGCTGCAGCATAAGGTCAACTAAGCAGTGCATTGTGGGACATTATCTTAGGCAAGGCTGCAAAAAAATAAATAAACAACAACAACAATAATAATAGTACAAATAGAACCCACCACATAAATTATATTGGTTTCTACTAGGCTACAAATACAATTAAAAACAAAACCATAAACCTTTAGTCATTAAAACCATCAAAAGGTATTTCATAGTGTTTTTTGTTGTTGTTGTTGTTGTTGTTGTTGTTGTTTTTTGGCCATATTCCATTAGGATTTAGTGGTTGTAACAAGCCACCAATAGAAGGCGACAGTAGAGTCCCAGAGAGTCTCTTACACTTCCCATTATACCAATACAAGTCCAATTTTCAGGGGCGTCGGACTGGGGGTAAAACCAGTACTGATTACCAGGGCCCCAAAGGAAGAGAGGGCCCTTGAAAAGTCTGGAATATATATTTTTACAAATTGTGATGGTTTCTGTTGTTTTCATCAGTGTTGTACACAATACACATCAGTTGCACATAAATAGGTTTGTGCGCTATCCTTTTAATGAAATATACATCTGACGGCCAGCAGGCCTACAAGAGAAGTACAGTTCAGTCTGATCGCAGAACGGCTCCTTGTGTTCTGGAAGGCTTCTCTGAACACAATACGGGCTTTTGTGCGCGAGGAACCGGGCACGCAGCACTCGCGCCCCGGGCGCCAACCGTCTTGAATGTAAACTCACACAAACTAACACACACACATAGGCTACACAGAGGCTTTGTGAAGCACAGACTAATGCCAGTGCAGAAGCTGCTTTACTGCACGTCGCTCCTCACTGCACAATCTGTGCCACTGCAAATAAAAACAGATCAAAGTGCGTGCACGGAGCATTCGTCAATAAACACACCGCACAGCGTGCGTCAGAGGGAGCTGCAGCTGGCACTAATAACGCGCTGGATGTGATGGGAGTTTATTGTTTCTCCCACAGGTAACCTCGTCTTCCGCGAGCATCCGGAGCTCAGAGAGCAAACCGACGCAGTGAGCATGGCGGAACCGGAGCTGTCGCCCGCGGCGGACCCGTCTCTGCGATCCCCGCGCTCGGCCCCGCTGTCCCTGTCGTTCCCGTTCCTGAGAGAAGGCAGCCGTGTTTGGGAACGAGCCGCACTGCAGCCCGGGGAGTTACCGAGTCCCCTGCCCACCAAACGCACGCGCACTTACTCCGCGTAAGTACGTTCTGGGAACCTTCTTGGGACGTAAATAGAACGTTCCCTTTAGGTTCCCCGAATGTTCCCCTAACGGTACCTAAAGGGAACGTTCTATTTTCGTCAAGAAAGAAAGAACTAAAAATTGTTAGCTGGGAGAAAGGGTGAAAGATCCCCCTGAACAGATTTCGCAATGGGTTCACTATTGACAACACACCACAGATATCTTTTGTGAATGCACATTTAAACTTACAGTCATGCATTGGATGCTTTCAGAAGTACGTTTGTTATCTGGGGATCGAATCCACGACCTTGTGTTGCAAGCGCCACACCCTCCAGTTGATTTCCAGAGAACAAATGTTTAAAAAACCTTTTAACTCATTAAGTTATACAAATGTTATTTCTGAATGTTCTCAGAACATTCAAAACTTCAAGTTTTTAAAGGTTTAAACAAGTATGTGTATGTTAGATTAAACGTTAATGTTCAACTTTAGCATTTTGCAAACATGACGTGGCTCTTGAATATTCTCTGAGCCATCTGAAACAAGTAACTTAAAATCTAAAATGTTAAAATAAACTGTTAGATGAACATTGTATAAATGATCTTTAACATTTAGATATTTAAGCCCAGGTCCTTCAGAACAGATGTTCTGTTACTGGAATACGTTTGTTCGTTACTGAGAGAAACTTGCCAAAGTTCTAAAGTGTTTCCCGTTAGTGGAACTGACAGGAACTAGCTATTCTGAAGCCTTCAAGTAAATCTGTGTGAATCTGGTCTCTGTGTGTCTGTCTGCAGGACTGTTCGTGCAAACGCAGGTCCCGTCTTTAAGGGCGTGTGTAAAAACTTCTCGCGGTCGAAGGGTCACGGCTACATCAGACCAGCTCACGGTGGAGAGGACATCTTCGTACACATCTCAGAGTGAGTCAGAGTTCAGACGCTGTGATCTTCTGCTTTCACTGTCGTCACAATCAGCTCCACCTCACACTTCAACACCAAGAGGAAAAATAGAAGGAAAGATAATAATAACAACAACCCTACAAAACAATCTGATATTTGAACTAGCTGTGCTGTTGAAGATAATGTGAGGTTTGTGTTCTGATGAAGACTCACAGTCAGATGTTGTCAGATGCAGCAGCCTCATATCTCTAATCTCAAACTGTCTTGTGTTGGTGTAAACCCTCGTCCCTCTCTCTCTCTGGCAGTATTGAAGGAGAGTATGTCCCTGTGGAGGGAGACGAGGTCACATACAAGGTCTGTCCAGTCCCACCCAAGAACCTGAAGGTCCAGGCCGTGGAGGTGATCATCACGCACCTCAAACCAGGAACCAAACACGAGACCTGGTCGGGCCAGATCATCAGCTCCTAGGATCCAGTCGGAGCAGGACTGCAGGGGGGGGGATGCAGAAGAGCATCATGGGAAGGCTTTTTGAAAGTAGGAGGCAGAGAATGTTGAGTTCAGCAGAACGAGCAACGTTACAGGAACATCAGACCTGAAACAGACTCTGCGCAAGTATTTATTTCACACGTCCATGTGGTTTGAAACGTCTCTGAATATACGTCACATTCGTAACAGAAGTTTGCGTAGTGCTTGTTTGTGCTTCGACGAGTCGCGAGAAACTGTGAAATCATGGTTGAACATCCTCAAACTGGACTGGGAAAGAATCAAACGCATTGATTCGGAGGCACACGCTACACTTGTGGCTGTTATTTTTTTTATGCATTAATGTTAAATGGATGGAAATATGGTAATAGGAGTGGATCTCACAAAAACCTGTCCAGATCATAACATATTCACAGTTATATTCACCCCAAAATCAAAATGGAAAAATTAAATGATGTCCTCCATAAAATTATCAGGACAATTAAACACATTTCCCCCAAAATTAATAACACTGCAGGGAAAAAAAAAATCTTAGTTAAACTGTAAAACATTAAATATCATAATTGTTTTAGTTGTACTGGCTCCATTCAGTTAGATGTATTTTATTCATGCACTTTACAGATTTGAATTTAAAAATCATGGGAATCAATACTGAGAATAAAAATAATGTCTAAAAATGTTGATAAAAAAAAAACAGTACAGCATTCAGTGTTTTGTCTAAAAAAGTAATGAACATTTTTGAGGGTAGATGCTTTATTCTCATAAAAGTCACAATGCAAAAAAAAATAAAAATCTTAATGTCCTAAAGTCAACCTTAATTTTCATTAAACGAAATCTTTTCCATCAGAGTTCAGGGTGAAGTATGACTCAGATGTGATCTTGGCAGGTTCTGTGATATATGCTGGAACTGATGCATCATGAACTAATATTGCACTTGAAACCCCAAATATAAACTGCCAAACTGACTTCTTCTCCCAGAACTCTTTCTCGGGAGCTTTTCAGGGCAAAAAGCAGCATTTTGTAGACAGCTGAAGAATAACAGTCGGCTTGCAAATCCATTTAAACAGCAGTAGTACTAGTGACGCTAAAGATCTCGTGTTGTTTTTGCTGTATGTGTTGTTCATTGTGTGATCAGAGATCCAGTCACGTGAAGAACGGTTTGTGTTGTTGGTTTGGTCACGTGATCAGTAGCATGTTCTTCAGTTTGTCATCAGATTTCTATGCTTCTGAATCTCACTTGGGCTTCAACTGATGTTTGTTTTTAAATGTTTTTTATTTTTATTTTCAGCACTTTCTAGAGGTCAGATCACTGTGGTCAACATCATCACCGTGTGCTCTTTGCAGTACTAATAAAATTAATTCATGATGTACACATTTGTAGGCTCTTACTGCAAAGCCTGTTATTAATCATAAAAGTAGGCTAATTGTTGCATGGCAATATTGCATTCGTTATAACACCTAACATACACCTTAAGCATTGATAAACAGACCAGACTCTAGTACAATTCATTAAGAAAAAACGTGTATTTAAAAACATAATAATAATAAACAGACACATTCATGGTTCATCACAAGGCATATCAGCATTTGCATTTACACTGATTTTTTTTTCTTTCAAATTCGTGAAAATAACATTCCTGTTTCAGTTTGTGAGTGAAGTGATACAACTTTACTTTCTTTTAAGAGTGACAGAAAAAACACATTCAATGAATGAGTTTGCTTAAAAAGGTCACATGATTTCTTTAATATGGCACGGTTTACATCAGCTGTGTAATTTTTGGATATGAATCAATTCAAGTTAAAGTGCATTTATGCAATCAGATATAAAGCAACATTCATAGCACGAGATCAATCGGACTATTGATTCTGAATTAGAAATACTTGAGATCCAGTTAAACGTCTCACAATGCCCTGGAAATCTGTGAGATCAGCGCCGTGTTTTCAGGAGTGTTTCAGCGCCGACGCTGACTCTGGCTGGAATGATTCACACATAAATATCACATAAAAGAGAGCGATTCCACATATCAATCAACTATTTTAACACGGTGTCAAATCTGATGAGGTTTTATCATTTCCGGCAATCTCATATCCTCTACACTATATACTATACAACAAACACTTAAATATGCAGAGCTGTCATAATCTTGTAAATATCTCGGAGTCCAGTCCAAGAGTACAGACGGGGATGAACAATCCACATTCAATTAAACACAGACATCTCACATCTCAAATCACCTGCAAACAGTAATAAGATCAAGAGAAGTAGAACAAACTTGAACTCAACATGGAAGCGACCGCTCTTTTGATCCTCACTGTTAAAGATCGCTTGGTCTGGAAAACATCTGCTGTTTATAAACATCTGACAGACATCTTTAAGATCTCAGTTTTACATGCATTCTAATCATAAACATCTTAAAGACATCTTACAGACATCTGAAAGGAAACGTCATAGATGTGCAGATGAGCAAACACTCTAAAAAATACATACTTCAATAAGCTATTTCACCAAACAAGGCCGTAACCTCTGCAGAACTGATTAAGAATCAGATATGGCCAGATTTGTCTTTTTAGTTTCTGATATTCTTGATTGCTGCTCACCTGCACTTTATTGCTCTGTTTATGACAGGTTTCATTTGTTTCTGCCTATAAAGGCGCTCATCAATGTGAAATATTTGAGATGGGCCAATCAAATAAAAGGAGGCAACGTTTGCGGTTCAAAGAAGCTGAAGCGAAAATTCCAGTGCTATGCTTAAGTTTTAATGGTTGAAGAATGTGAGGTAAGATGTAGGTTATAGCTAAACGTTTAATATCCGACAGAAATGCTAATGACCAACATAATGTCCAGGTATGAAAACTACTCAACGTTTTGTCACACTTTCGACGGTAAAGATATCATATAGTCGTTGTGATTCCTGTAATGTTTGTTATTGTCAATGCGGCAAGACAATATTTAATGAGCATATTAGAGTGGAAGTGCGAATATTTTAAAAGTAAAACATTTAAAATGCATGATTTTACCATAAATTGTACAATATTTCTATTATTCACCTAATTCCTTTTTAAAAATGTAATCATTTAATTCATTTAACTAAATTAGCACCGTTATGTGAAAGCGCACACTGGGTAAACAAACACACAACACTTACTAAAAACTGATTGCTAATGTTACTTTGGTTAAAAAAAAAGCCAGAGTTAAATAAGGCTGGCTTCCATGTTTTAAGTTCACAGTTTTGAGCCGTCAAACCCTGCATTGTGTCAACCATCAACATTTCTGGAGTGAGTCCTGTTTCCTGTGAATCAGTCATTATTTTAT